>NC_059192.1:92453821-92753821 GCF_020615455.1 Coregonus clupeaformis
TTGAAAGTCCAGAGAATACACACTGAGAAAAAAAGCACATGCATCAAATGGTGCAACAAAGCAAAGCCTAAGAGGACACGTGGAAAGAGTACTTTTTAAGTATGACTGTGCCCTGTGTGGGGAAGGGCATCAAACAAGATCAGGGCACATTTTGTAACTTCCACCTGTAGTGGAGACGACAGTTCTTGGGTGATTAAGATACTGACTGGCTGTTTGTAAGACTACCAATATTGTTTATAGTTGAACTTGATTACGTTATCTTATAACTACCTTCAATGTGAACACCGCCAGACTAGGCTCTTATCAAGTGGGCTCTTGCTCGAAGTTTCTTGAGAGAACTCTGTCCTGTATCAATAAACACATTTCATCTCTTCTACCACACTAGCTGTGGATTCATTCTACATTACAACAAAGGTATTTGGACGTGTGGTTCTTTTCATAAGGAATATTAAAGAGGGATTGAACTCATGCCCAACCTAACCCCTAAACTGTGTAGCCATGTTAGGCAAACATGCAAATGTAAAGAAAGAAAGTTAGCTTCTCTGCTTACATTGGTTGTGTAGCTCACTACACACCCATTGGTGACAAGGACTCCACTTTAGAATAATGAGCAGTTTCATGATGTAAAGTAAAACACGGGTTGATAAAGAACTATTGGGTTACAAATATTACTCTTGTATGACCAGTTATTTTTTGCAAAAAATGATTTGAAACACATTCACACAATTGATAGGCAATTTATTTAATCATTCATTACCCACATCATCTTAGTCTACAAAAGAGTCATGTTTCCTTCAGCGTCAGTGCATTTCACAGGTCAAGCAAGACAAATGAGTAATTCAACAACTAAGTCAGCACGTACAACACCATTCAGAAGTCTATGTTACTAAAAAAACGTAGTCTTTCTTCAAAACAGGAAAGAATGCAACAAACCCCCTTTCCCCAAAACGATCAATATTTACATACACTTTCTGCTACCGCATGCATTCATAGCAATGACAGAGAAACAAAACGGGGCTGGATTACCGGAGCAGCACATAGGGCAGCTGTGCCCCAGGGTCCCTGACCTGAGAAGGGGTTGAGGCCTCCTTGGTCCGAGGGGCCCCCCAGATAGCATAATGTGTAGAATTGCCAGAAAAATTGGCTTTTAAATGGCAAAATGTGTAGAATAGCAGTATGAAACTGCAAATTTTCTCTGGACCATGGCAAAATGTGTTGAAATGTGCAGTGAGTCGGCCACCTGGGTATGCTATACTCTTGGAATGGAAGACCCCACACGGGAAGGGTGCTTGAAAGGCACCCATGACATGGAGAATAGCTTATCAATACAGAGTTAGAATTCATCCCATGCTTCAAACAGGTCTTCTCTCCGCATTCTACCCTATCAAAGGGGAATTTAGGGGAACCTTTCCAGGCTGATATTGTTGCAGTGAGTGTGGATGAGACTCAACCTCTGCTATGTATTTCACATACATTTTGGGGGTGAATAAGAATTTGAGAACCATTAGCTTTGAAAAACATGAGTGATAATCTCATTTAAAATCAACAAATAGTGAAGGTATTAAGTTATATTCTGCGCTCAAAATCCAGGACAGATTGAGATATCAGGAGATTAACATTCTTAACCAGAAAAATAAGTAAAACATTTGTTTGCATATGGCTCTTATGGTAATTTGAATTAAAAACTATGTCAAACATTAACAAATTGTGAATTCAGACATAGTAAGGTATAATGCGATGAATTTAAAAGACATTACTCATCATCGTTCCATTTTTTAAATTCCTCAAGCGACTGTATCCTTTAGGGCTACGAGAATGATTATTTTATCATACATCTCATATCAATAAATGCATTCACTTTTGGGAGGCTAATCATTAAAATCCTATCTGTATCATGCCAAACTAGCCTTGTCAATCATTCCTAGCTTGATGGGAATCATCCAAATGGAATGTCTGTGTGCAAATCCCAAAGAAGTAATGTCATTCATTTTCCTACAGTGTGAATTCAGGTCGTTGTCCCCATTATAAACTTGTTCAATGCAGTGACAGGTTGTGTGTGTGTATCTTATCCAAGCTGCTGACGATAATATGTACAGGGAGTCGTGTTCATTAAGCACCAAGCGGGACTGTGTACTTGTCCAATAACTCTGTTTTCCGTTGAAATGCGTTTTTAAAACATTCTGTCGCATGCCCTGAGGAACATGACCACAAGCCTTGCCAATCATCTCCCAGAGTATGGCACAATATTCCAGTTCACAGCGTCGAGGGTGTTCGTGTACTTTGAGCGATGCATTTGGATCCACAAATCTCATGTCTTGCGGCGTCACTGTAAAACAAAACTCGCTCTGCTGAATCCTGATTCGTCAACACTTTAAACACAACCCAAAAAGCGCGTCATCATACGATTGTTAAGGCGGCGTAAGTCGAGTACCTTTTATCTGCTTACCAACACAAAATGTCCTCATTCAAGTGGATTATACAAAAAGTGACCATCAGTACAAAAGCCTGCCGTACCCTACCTTGGGGGTGTGAGCTGTACACGAGTGTGAGATGAAACTACTTATAGCCTGTCGTCACGTTATAGGGAGCTTCCCCAATACTTTTCCGAATCCGTATGCATGTAAGTGGAGGGCGCGCTTTACCTCGACACGTTTAGGAAATAACCCCCACACTCGCGCACACACACACACAAACCAAAAGGCGTGATCTCGTGGCTTCCCACCAGTTCTCGTGGATTCTCGCCTGGCCGGTGGGTTAAGATTTCAAAGCGGGTGTTTTCCACAGTGGTTTTGTGACCACATCCAGCCTTCGCCTAGCATAGAGAGAAGACCATAGAAAACATACCAAAAAAAATATGTACAATCTATGTAGAGATTAAAATATCTGACAGAAGAGAATCCATTATTAATATTCATATCAAAATCCATTGATTCCTGAAAGAATATAAACTGTAAATGCCTCATGAGATCGTCAACCATCCTTGCATTTTTCCAGCAAAATTTAGGTGTTACAAAATGCTGACGGTGGAAACACAATAATACTAGAGCGTTTCCCCAAGAAAATGGGTGGTGCTTCTCAGCTGGCTGTCAAAAGCAATGTGCTGGCCAGGCTCCCCAGGTCTTGCTGAAGCAAGCACACTAAATATGAAAAGGGTTTGTCAAGATTTGTTCTCGTACCTCGCTCAAAAATCTGGTCCTCCATGGGTCTCTGTCTCAGTGCGGTGTGTCTACTCAGTTCTCTGTCTCTCCTCCAGGATCCTCTTGTGCTCCTAGTGGCCTTCTCAATGTCCTTCTGGCGCTGCGGCTCCCAGTCACGCATGCTGCCAGGCGCCCTAGGATCCACAGTTATCTAGTGCATCATGTCTATTACTGAGACAGTACACAATATAGTCAACAATACAAGAGGTGCTTAACAGCACAGAATTAATAAACATTATTTTCATCTACAGTCCTACATTTATACCACAACCTCACCGAAAAGCATAGAAAATACAGAGGAGCATATTCATATTTCAACTTTTTTGTCCTAACCTGCAGTTCCGGTTGTACTTGCTTGTGCGTTGGGGCGCACCCGCTTGGTGGACGGGCAGCTTGGTGGCGTCCACCATGCGGCGTGTCGCGTTCTGGTAGCTGAACTTCGGGCACGCCGTTCCACTGCGCCCTGCCGCGGCACACCCGGCGTTGGTAGCGTTGTGCTTTACCTCCGCCGTCACTCTGCGTGGCGTCAGGCGGGACACATAGTGTGATATCCAACCCAATCACAGCCTCTCCCACGCAAACTATACCAAAACAATTTGAGGTCACTTAATCCAAAGAGTTGTGGCTTTTATAAATTATTCAAATACTTGTTTATTAACTTTACATTTCAATGAATCTTTCTTTAGCCAGGATAATCCACTCCTCAACAGGCCCGGTTTTCCAGAGTCACATAGGATCCATAAAAATCATTTTTAAATCTAAAAACAACATGGAAATAACTTATATGATCACGTAACCGCACAGGGACATAAAGCCTAACCAAAAAGCCAAAATGCAACAATTTAGCCATGACAGCATTAGAAATTCCTCTGCAGGTGTGTGTGTATGCGCTCTGCCCGGGGGGCACTCCCACTTATGCAGTTTACACGCCCAGTAAAAGGGCTTGGTCTGGAAAGGTGATGACTGCGGAGTATCCCGACTTGGTGCAGTTCACATTGACCTTTCCCCCAGCTCCACCCAGGCACGGTAAGGATGGGCCCGGGGCGTAGGCACAGGGCGGCGTGAGCGTGCTTACTCCTCGTCATGCTCCAGCAGGTATAGACAGCCTACACACACAGATTACAAATGGTTTATACTTTATATTGTTAGCATTGAACCTAGATGCATCTTACAGACCATACCTTTTAGCAGGAGGTTTGAAAGTCAGAAAGACTCCAACAATAAGTACTTCTGTCAGTAACTTCAAGTATGGAAGAAATGTCCACTCTCCCCTTTGACATTGGTCTGAAGGAAGTAGGCCTAATCCCCTAGCCGGGTCTCTCGTTTCAAACCGCTCTGGCGCTAGCATGCGCCGTGTCACACAGATGGTGCAATAAATCGAAGTACCCTGTCTCTGGCCGGCCTTACCTTCCCCGATCATGGACACCCCGATCGACCTGCCCATGAACTTGCTCTTGGTCCGTGGGTGTTGGCGCGCATCCGCCCTCTCGGGGCACTCGGCGCGAAGCCCGACACCGGGCGGGTGGTGGGACACCTGCTCGCCCGGGCGCAACTCGTACTGCCGTCCTCCTCCTCGGTGGTGGGGGCTTCCCTGGGAGGAGAGGGGGGTGAGGGGGCATCCTTAGCAGGTTCCCCTGACCTGGGCACCCTCCAGGACAGTGGAAGCTCTGCCGATTATCGGGGTTGTAGGGCTTCTTGGCGTGGCGCCCTTGCGGCCCTCGTGGAAGGAGGTGAGGTGGACTCGGCGGGCGCACCATCGCTCTCGGGCCCTCGGCCGTCTGTGATGGACACGAACAGTCCGGGTGGGACATAGTCGGCGTAACATCCTAGTAAGGAGCGCTTTTTCCAGGATGAAGGTGGGTAGCACCACCTGAGGAGACAGAACTATTTATGATCTTTATTGAAACAGGTGGGTTGTTGAGAACCATTCAATAACCTAGTGTGTGGTCGATAATGACATGTAGCTATGAGGTAAACATCATTCAAACAAAGCTTGAATTGCTATTTGAGGTTATTGAGAACACATTCTCTTTTCATGAATTGATTAACTGACCAACTACCATCCGACACCCATCTGGCTTTGAGCCTACACTTGCAGACTGCTGCTAACCATGGGAAACTGAAATTAGAGCTGGGGACGACAATGGAAAATGATCGACACCGACCATACCGATCACTTATTGCAGCAGTTTTGTAGCCTATACTAGAGAAATGTGAGTTTGAAATTAAATAAGTTTGCTAATATGGGTGATTGTTAATGGGACAATTGATGGCTAAAACCATCAAACTAGTAGTATTAGTTTAAAGGATAATACATATAAAAGACTGGTGCACATTAACTTTAAAACGATCGTTCTATTTAGTGTTATCGCATCAATTAAGGCAATTTATCGCAATGTGGATTTCAGTCCATATCACCCAGCTCTACTATGAAGTCAACAAGAAAAGCAAAACGATAGGCATTTCTTAACTCCAGTACGCAGTCCTTTACATTAGCCAATCAAGAGGAAGGAAAACAAGACACCACTATGGTCTGTCTATCTGGGCCTTGGTCCAGCCCGATGTATGTTTCAGGCTGTGTCCAGGCCACGGCCGGGGGAACTCGACCTACCCGCGTGAGGTCCATGCCCAGCTTGAGCTGCGAGAGCAGGTGTAGGATGACACTGCGCTCCTCCTCCACCGCCCCCAGTTCCTCCTCCTTTTCCGTGAACGCGTCCTCCACCTCGTCCTCTCCGTCAATCTCCTCCTAGCAGGAGATACAATATTTACTTTGAGAACAACAAAAGTTGTGGCTTTGCATCTTGAAAAACTGTGCAAACTGAAGCACCTACAACAAAAAGCCATGAAATAAAAGGCCTTTATTTAGTTATATTTATTTGACCATCCTCCCCATCTGACCATGGACACATTGTTAGACAAATTGATCATTGAAACGTTGCTATTTATTTAATCATTAAATTAAAAAAAGTACTGAAGTCAAATTGTCCTGTCCAAAGAGATACGCCTATATCACTTTTCAAATACTTTATTTTCATGTCGCCCTTTCCAGCACAGCTCCAGTAACTATGCTGGATGCGTAACCAGGCCAGGGCCTTTATTCAGAAAGTCTTAGGAGTATGAGTAGTGATTTAGAATCTGTTTTGCCTTATAGTCCTATTCATTATGATCTAAATGGATTCTCCTAGATCAGCACTCCTGCTCAGAGATTGATACAGTTTGGCTGTGAAAAGCCCTTTTGGGACTATTAATGTTCTGTGTCCTTACCCCAGAGAAACTGCAGGGCTCCGTGGCACTCAGCTCCAGGAGGCTGCCCTCCAGCAGCCCTCCCTCTCCCCGGTGCTGAAGCTGTCCAAGGGCCCGCCGTTCTTCAGATGTCCGGCAGCTTGGGCTCCAGCCACTCAATGGTAGGTCCTGTAACACGCGACACAGCGGCAGCCACCGCGGTCTTTAGCTCAGAGGTACTCATGCTAGGCTACGCTACGAGACCCCTTGAGACTACCAGACTACCCAACCAAAACAATGAGGTTGTAGCCAGCAACCATTCAAAAAAAAGAATCAGGCTGGCTGGATGGGGTGGCTGGCTGGCGTATTCCCCTGACAGTTCTCCAAGACCACAGGATGGAGACGTTAACCCGATCCCCGTTGAGTATCGAGATACGTTTTATGCCGCGCCAACAGGAAATGTCCTGCACCGCCTGATTGGTGGGTTAGCATTAGCGCCACATAGGGTATTTCTATGGGTGTTTGGGTGGGAGGCGAGGCCCATTCAAATTAGCACGGCCCACACAATCCCCTTGACACCTTTTCCTGATTGGCTCATCCCCGGGTTCCGTCCTGTTTGTGGGCCTAATGAAATATGGATGCCAGGTAACAAGATCTCTTACGATCTCTACGTCAAACCGGTAACTTGTGACGGCTTTTCCCCATTTCCCCTATTCACAATGTCTGGTTGGCTCTGTCAAAGAAATGGCTGAGATAGTAGCAGCCATACATTTTTGTAAGGTCTCTTGGCTGTCAGTATGGTGCTGTGTGATCAAAAAGGAAGAAAGTTGGTTAATTGGGAGAGCTGTTATTACTCAGTTACCCAATGAGAGATCTGGTTACCACCCTAGACAGCCGATAAGAATAAGTACCGCTCCCTCATCAATTATGGAAAATAATTCCACCGTCGGCTTTTCGGAGTACATCTGGACTGGGCGGGTCTACATGTGCAGTTCCATGATTTGTGAGGTAGAATTGTGCAAGCACATGATGTGTGTCTAGTACATGTCGCAGACAACTAAACATGACTAAAGTCATTCTTGGAAACAAAACACTTTAATCCATGTAGACTTCCATGGCTAACTTTGAGAAATGGGTCAAAGAGAAGGTAACTTAACAGTTTCTACCTTGCTCTCTTCAGTGTTAAATTAAACATCATCTAGAAGGCAAATCTGAGAAAGCCTGGCAATAGAGATCTACCCACTGAGAAAACGAACAGTGCATGCACACAGATCCCCTTCTTTTCATTGGAGTTCATAAATGAACACTCATTACTAGTACCAGTAAGGACCTACTCCCCCTCCGACCCCAGCGGTCACCCTCACCTCCCAGAGAGCTCCCCTGGCGGGCCACCTGCTGTAGCTGCAGGATGTGCAGGCAGTCGTTGAGGCAGTTCATGGTGGCCATGGAGGTGGCCTTGAGCATAAGCAGGTCCTGGTCCAGTGGGGAAGGGGACCCGTGGCCGGGGGCAGGCCCTCGATGATATGGATCAGGTCTCGGTGCTGGCCCTGGGCCTGGGTCATCATCTGGGAGGAAGAAGAGCGGAAGGAACCGGAGGAGTAAGTTGATACATTTACATTTTAGTCATTTAGCGGACGCTCTCATCCAGAGCGACTTACAGTTAAGTGAGTGCATACATTTTCATACTGGCCCTCCGTGGGAAACGAACCCACAACCCTGGCGTTGCAAGCGGCATGCTCTACCAACTGAGCTCAGGGGTCCCATGATACCGATGTAAAAAATGTGCTTGCTATATCCGTCATTAGATTAAAACAAAGAAGTCCCTGTAACCTAGTCCTAGATGGATGAAAGGTCTTCATAAAATGACACTAAACAAAAAACCTGGGTAAGAAGGGTAAAAAGACTAAGAAGAGAATACCCTCCAAGACAAAATACATTTCAAATAAGGCAGAATATATATTATTCTCTCTACCACCGGTCATTCCTGTCGAGACGCAAAGTTATTACAAAAACACGTAAGATGAAAATAAATCAAAACACTGAGGGAAAAAAAACAACACTAAGCTTTGCTAAACCCCACTTCTATTTTGGTTCACGACGAAACGGCTACCGTCCCCATCCCCAGCCTACCTCTCTGGCGTCGAGCAGATGGTCTGGCAGCAGGGACCTCTTGGAGGAGTACAGCGAGGAGCCCTTGTGGAGCTGAGTCATGCTGAAGGAGGAGGCGGCGTTCTGGTTCTGGAGCTGGCTGGGCCTTCGCTGGGACAGGGCGAGCTGGCGCTCCCCTGAGACGCCATGGAGTAACTGCGAGACTTGGGCGGAGGGTTACTCTGGACAAAGACAAGATGGTCAACAAATGTGTCATACAGTGCATCTCATCTGCGATAGTATCTTGGGAAAAATTATCTTTTCATCATTGGAGCTTGTAGGATGTATGTAAAGTTGCCCCCTAGACACTGATATTGGGTCAGTTTAACATTCCTCTACTAATGGTTACAGCATAGAGATAGAGGACTCATCTTTGTATCTGTACCATTCTAGTGTCTGTGACAGCATGGGCAGCGACAATGAGGCTTAGTCCATTTCCTCCTTCTTCTTCATTGGCTGATTGCTCCCAACTTATAGGAATCCCCCACCCAGTTGACTACTTTAAAATGGTGGAAGCCCTAAATGGACATTTTCCATGTTAAAACGAGTTATATCAATGATGAGTCTGCTATCTCTATGAGTTGAGTTAGGATTGTGGGAGGGGAAGAGGATCCTTGATCTGTACCTAAGGGAATTTTAACCTATGGAGCCATCTTGTTTATGACTATTTGTGTGACCTTATGGTGTCATGTCAATGTGCTCTGTAAATGTTGATTGTCTTCAACTCAAGTGCTCGAAGATGCAAGGCGAATTAAGGCCAATGTGAACTGTACTGAATCGAGTCGTTATGGTTACGCCACAATTTATCCAAGAATAGTTTGCATCGTGCTTGTGGTTTGTCACATTCTGTCTTCTCAGTATTTCAATAGAAAGTGTACATCTGTTAAGAAGGAAATCCCACCGAGTAATGCTGACTCACTGACTTCAGCCAGGAAAGGAAGGTCAAACTTTAGAAAAATAAGGAAGTGTCACATACCCCAGTTTGTCTGCTATGATGCAGGCAGGGGTGTCTTTCGTGTGTTACAATACTACACTCAAAGGCTGGCATCTAGGATGGTCTTGGCTCATAACTAAGCTAAATGAATAGTAGCTAGAGTTCCCATCAACGTGTTATCATTATCAAGCACAAACACTACTACATCTAATCTAAATACAAGACATCCCCTCTGCACTTCTGTTATTAAGCTCATGTTACAGGCAACCATGGACACGATCAATGGGATTGCATAACAAAACGAGCTAGCAGAGTGTCTGGATCAAGGGAAAACATTGTGAGTGAGAGAGAGTTAGAGAAAGAGCGTGTGATGTCGAGTGCGTGTGCCTGTCTGCGTGTGCATGCAACTGTGTGTCTGCACGCAAGTGTCTGCGAAAGTGGGTGAGTGTCAGACGAAAAGCCCTTGCCCTTACCTTCCCCATGGCCTCAGTATGGTGCTGCGTGCAGATCTGCAGCCGGCTCACCCAGTGCTGTCGCTCTTTGGCGTCCGTGGCTGGGAGACACAACAGGGTCACATTCATTAGTGCATACTGTTGCAAAATGTTTTGCAACTGAAAATTCAAACGAATTTCCTATTGGGTATGTTCAGTTAGGTGCATCCCTGTTTCAGTCAGTTTTCTTTCGTTTGGTGCCTGAACCGAGTGAGCTCATTACTGTGCAGCCGAGTGAATCTCTCTCTGCATGGATCAATAACGACAACATTATCCCTCTCCGACCGAGGATAATGAGAAAACCTCCATTATCACGTATTGATTTGCATGTTTTACCAGCTTTCTCCCATTCCTGAAGTCTTGGTACAACAGTCTGACAGTGACTATGTGTATCTTGCCTGTCCAACAACTGACTGATGCATTGAGGATATAATAACATTGTGCTGAAATGCAAACCATACATGTCCAGACTACTCAAACAGCATGACACTCTTGTATGAGTTGTTGAAGCGGTTTTGATTGGTGAGTGTGAGAGACAGACACAGTGTGTGTGTTTTACCTCTGAGCTTGTATTGTTCCCCCACTGATGGCATTGACCGTGAAGGTGTGAGAGTCCTCGTCGCTGGGGATATGACCGCCCCCTGCCAAGGGGAGCGTCCGCGAGGTTTCTGGGGGCCTGGACTGCTCATTGACAAAGTACTCCAACAACCCCGCCTCATTGTTGAGGACAAAGAACCTGCATGAAGGGCAGAGCGTTCAATCAAAACGTTGACATTTACATTTGAGGAGAAAAATAGGGTTAGGTGCCTTGCTCAAGGGCATAGACAGATTTTTCACCTAGTCGGCTCGGGATTCGAACCAGTGACCTTTTGGTTACTGGCCCAACATCTCCCTTGACCTCAAGATGCTTGTTGACAAAGCATTGAATCAATTCAATAGTATGTTTAGTTGATTTGATCATACTGTAAATACTTTTGCTAAATGCACATAGCACCGTTCAATGTTATTCAACCAGGGCTGCCCACTCACCTATATTGCCATCCTGTTACCAAATTGGTGTATTTCATCAGGTAACCATCAATATTTTCCATGTGGTCACTGAATAGAGCAGAGATTGAGAAAATGATTGACAGTTAGCAAAAAAAACTAGTTATGCTACAATAACAGCAGTGGGTTGGCAAAATTCAACTCCAGATGAACCTCTGATTCCTCTGGTTAGCCTGTTAACTAACTAATAGCTAAGTCAGTAAGCTCAGCTAGAAAAGCTAGAAACCATAGCTGGCTAGCCAGCAAACATTTGACCAAAGGCTTGCTAGTTACCAACTGAAGATGTGTGGTGCACTGCCTACTAGCCAAACAAATCACTGCAGCAAACTTAGCTAACTAGGTTAGCCAAATATGGCTAAGCCACATAATTAGCCTAGCTAGCTAGACAGTCAGCATACCTGTACTGCCAGCCTTTCGAACTCCCTCTCCCAGAACTACCAGGCGTCCCTTTCTGGAGAAAGACATCCAGTTTCCCTTCACTGTCCGAGATTCGTAATGCCGTGGCTGTTTCCCCTTGCATAGTCACAGCCAACGTTATAGCTAGCTAACAAGCTACAAACCTTGCCAGAAACGTTAGCTAGCTAACTAGCTTGACAGCTAGCAAAACAGCAATCTCTAGACCTGATTTGCTAACTTGAAGGCCTTGCTTACAGACGGATTTCTTCTGTGCATGGCTTAACAAAACACAGATTTTCATGAACGATAGCTATATCTAAAGGACTGATGAAGTAATCCATCACAATATATTATTATAAAAACAGTGGCGTGTTAGTTCGGTGTTTACATGATCCAAATCGCTTCTAACAGGCTTCACGATGACGCGACACGTTACTGGAATCGTGTGATTCCACTCCATGAAAGGACTTCCGCATTGGCAAAAAAATAAATAAGGAAAATTGTAGCCTACAAAGTTTATCGAAATATGTTGCCTTTGTAGCAATAGAACACATCTTCAAATATATCCTGGCACATACCCAATCGAGCTACCGCCGGTATATATTCCAGTCATTTTGCATGACAAACAGTGAGAATTGTGTGTCTCACCCGAGCTCTGCAAATCGAGAAAATTATAGGACTTTCTCCAAGCATAAATGTCTGTCCATACTTGTCATGACAGGTTCGTCGTGGTTGCACACCCAGAAGAACCCTAACCTGTACAAACTTCTCTCTTCTTTTATATACAGGTAAAAAGGGTGGAGTGCTAAAAACAATGTGCTGCCCACACGACTAGGGCGTATAAGGAAGTTATGGACATGGATATAAACACGGCATTTTACTGATCTGTTAACACTTAAAGGAATCGTGCCTGCTACTCTACCTTAACAATGCCTGCTAAGAAAGTGTGCATCGTTGGATCTGGAAACTGGTATATTTATGGACTTTCTCTATTTGCATGTGCCTGCATTCGACAACATTGTATCATCATGAATTCCACTGATTGATTCATAATGTAGCCAACTACAAAGTGCTGCTATTTGGCTAAATTGACAACTTGCATGTCGTTTCACAGAATATCAAATATAGAAGTTTGATCTACATTCATTGAATGTAGGCTGGTTATGGTATCCCCATAATTAGCATATTGTTCATTTTGCGAGTGTGATTTTGAAAATATGAATGGCGTTATTCCATTGCCCTCCTATCTAAATCGCTGTTTTCATAATTTCCTAGGGGCTCTGCGATAGCCAAAATCGTCGGCCACAATGCAAAGGGATCCAACAGGTTTGACCCCATTGTCAACATGTGGGTGTTTGAAGAGATGATCGATGGCAAAAAAGTTAACAGAAATCATCAACACAGAGCATGAGAACGTCAAATACCTACCGGGTCACAAGCTTCCCAAAAATGTGGTTAGTATTGTGTTTTGTTTAATATGGGATTCTTGCCTCAAAATAAAAAATCATTGAGTTGTGCAATAATTCTGGAGTTATCTCCGGACATGTTTTTATGATTGTAAAAGGATACACACAGATAAGATGAGTGAAGTTTGACCTATACAGAGCTAACAACGTGTCTGGTTTGTTCTCAAGAACCCAAAGCATTAACAAGGCATTCTGCCTTATCCCAAGGGTTCTCAGCTATAAGTACCGTTTACCGGTGGGCCCATGTGAACTACAATCCTATCGCTTTGTTTTAACATTTAGAAACGTCAATAATCATCGCTTGTAATTAGGTTTTTGAAACATGGAATTATCTTTCATATCACCGAGAAATAATCTTTCAAATAAAAAAGATACACTTACTGTATCATGTTTGCACAGATCCATATGGCTGTGTGCCTCCAGATGACAAACTACGTCCTTCCCAGTTATGCTTAGACACAGGTGTTCGAGCAGGCTAGATAGCTAATTACACACAGGTGTTCAAGCATGCTAGATAGCTAATTAGCACAGGTGGTCTTCTCTGCCTTCCATCAGTCTTCCTTAATAAAGCGCTGTAACATGGAGATATGGCCATGTGGGAACACTAACCTTATAAAATAGTGCTGGGGTAAGAAATCTGTACAGTTACATATCAGGATATTATTTTTGACAATATATCATGTAGTTTATATATATTTTTTACCCCCTTTTTCTCCCCAATTTCTATCTTGTCTCATTGCTGCAACTCCCCAACGGGCTCGGGAGGCGAAGGTCAAGTCATGCGTCCTCCGAAACATGACCCTTTAAATCGCGCTTCTTAACACCCGCCCGCTTAACCCGGAAGCCATCCGCACCAATGTGTCGGAGGAAACACTGTTCAACTGATGACAGAGGTCAGCCTGCAGGCGCCCGTCCCGGCACAAGGAGTCGCTAGAGCGCGATCAGCCAAGTAAAGCCCCCCCCCCCGGCCAAACCCTCCCCAAACCCGGATGACGCTGGGCCAATTGTGCGCCGCCCTATCTGCTCAGCCATTATTATGAGCAGTCCTCCCTTCAGCAGCCTCCACTGCTTGTAATGTAGATGAACACAGTAACATCCATCATGAATAGTACAATGTATCATGCTATCTTTTTCCGCTCCAATTTACCAGGTTGCTGTTCCAGAAATCACAGAAGCGGTGAAAGGGGCCAGCATACTGATCTTTGTCATTCCACATCAGTTCATTGGGAGGCTCTGTGATCAGATGAAACCTCATATTACACAGGGAACCATTGGAATATCCCTCATCAAAGTAATGTCATTTACCTATTTTTCACACCAGCTCTCTCTTCGAAAAATCATTGCTAAAATCTATACAATTTATGTCGGATTTTGCTCTGGCTTCATATCGGGCTTCTTATCACTCAGGGAAAGTCTCAGCTGTATGAACTTATCATCATGGCTATGATTTTACACTCATTATGTAACAGTAGCCTAGTCAAAAAAATGTAGCCACCCAAATGCTGGTAACTAGGGTTATATGTTACAAAATGAGTGATTGAAGGCAGCCTAAGATCTCTTTTCTGCCCTGGTCCTTATTCAGGGCATCGATGAAGGCCCAGAGGGCTTGAAGCTCATCTCTGACATCATCCGCGAGAAACTGGAAATCGAGGTTAGCGTCCTGATGGGGGCCAACATTGCCAACGAAGTGGCTGATGAGAAGTTCTGTGAGACCACAATTGGTAAGACATTTTTATATAATATCTAGAATATTGCTGTAATGTTTTCTGTCCTCACTTGGGTTGCAACTCCCACTGATGCAGTTATGTTTATCTTGACTTTCTATCACTACCTGAACAGGAGCTAAGAACGAAGCAAACGGACACATCTTTAAAGAGCTGCTGCAGACTCCCAACTTCAGGATCACCGTGGTGCAGGAGAGTGACACAGTAGAACTCTGTGGGGCTCTCAAGGTACAATTTACAATTCAGTTCAAAGAGAACAACTTTTGCTACATATAGCTACAACGTGAACGTAACTTACACAGAAGGCCTATGTTTCGTTCCACTGTTTTATTTGCTCACATTGTAAATAAATATTTTTATAAACCATGAATCATATTGCTAAAAAAAAAAAAAGAGTAGAAGACTGTACATAACACTCATGGTTCCTTTCCCACTCTCTCCTTCCCAGAACATTGTAGCGGTGGGCGCTGGGTTCTGTGACGGTCTGGGCTTTGGAGACAACACCAAGGCTGCGGTGATCCGGCTGGGGCTGATGGAGATGATTGCCTTCACCAAGCTGTTCTGTAAGGGCCAGGTGTCCTCCGTGACATTCCTGGAGAGCTGTGGGGTCGCCGACCTGATCACCACCTGCTACGGGGGACGCAACCGCAAGGTGGCTGAGGCCTTCGCCAAGACATCCAAGGTGAGATATCTAGACAACTACGACTCAGAGATGTGACTGTGCTGTGACCAGTACAACTTTCACCTGTTTTGTCAGATTGATAACAGTTAAGATAAATATCCAACACTTCAAGAAACTCATGGTATGTTTGTGTGTGCGTATACATGCTTTAAGTAAAGTAAATGTAATGTTGCATACCTTTCCAGTCTATTGAAGAGCTAGAGGCTGAGATGCTCAATGGCCAGAAGCTGCAAGGCCCACAAACCTCCGCTGAGGTGTTCAAAATTCTAAAGAAGAGAGACATGATTAGCAAGTGAGTACAACTCTTTCACCTTAAAGTGAGACTCTGCGATATTACTTTTCTTGCTCTCACACAGTCACACAGAGGATCTGCGCATGTGCACGGGCCCGCTTCACGCTGCTACAACATGATGTAGTCCCCTGTAGCTCAGTTGGTAGAGCATGGCGCTTGCAACGCCAGGGTTGTGGGTTCGTTTCCCACGGGGGGCCAGTATGAAAATGTATGCACTCACTAACTGCAGGTTGCTCTACATAAGAGCGTCTGCTAAATGACTAAAATGTAAATGTAATGATGGCTATGGGATCAAAAGAGTGAAGAAGTTTAGCCTCATGCTTCAACGCTCTTGCGGAAATTGCCCCGATATTTCTGTTTACTTCGTGTATCGCTGAGCCTACCTTTTAATGCATTTAATGACATGCAAATGTTCCTCCAATGTTCGTTTACTCATTCACCACATTAATTTAAGCAAATTAGCTTCAAATATTAACTGAAGCTCTCCTCAACAAATTGTGATTGCTGCTAATGGAACCACGTCTTGCTGCATTGAGATTTAGTGCAATTTTTTTGTCTTGTAGGTTTCCGTTGTTTGCCTCTGTGTATCAGATCTGCTTTGAGGGCAAAGCTGTGCAGGAGTTTATCACATGTCTGCAGAACCACCCTGAACACATGTGATCACTCTGTAACCTGAAGCCACGGAACCTGCAGCTCCTCCAATGGTGTAGAGTGAAGTCGCCCCTAGATGCTGATCTTGGGTCAGTTTTCCAGTCCCCCACTTATAGTTAAAGTTGGGACTGGGGGAGGGGAAGCTGATCGTAGATCTGTACCTATAGGGAAACTTCACCCCAGAGTCACTTCCAATAGCACCATCATACCATCAGAGGGCAGCAGTGCTGCATAAATATTCATTCATAATACTGTAACTACATAAAAATGTAACTGTAACCACTAAATATTCCTTATCATTTGATACTAAGTCTGAAGAACCACTCTACTTAACGTGCTTTGTCGCATATTCATATGTTTTGTGTTTTGATTGTGTATAAGCTTATCAACTAAAGCACTTGACAAATGCTTAGTAATTGTTGCTGATTAAAAAATGTTTTCTATTAATTTTGAATTTTTACAATTTGTTGAACAAATATTCTCAAAACAATACTTTTGATTGAAAAATAAATTTTTGTGTTTCTTTTGTTTCACTTCATTTTGGCACGCTTACTTTTAACATTGAAAGCCTTTCAGAGGGTAACCGAGAACAATAGACTTGACATTGTTAAGATGAGAGAGCAATAACAAATACGTTTATTTGATTTGATTGTCTAATATTGTCCTGTTGTCCATGCAAGAAAATGAAATAACATATTTAATATATTTTAATGAGATGTTCCCCTGATGAAAGAAGGATTGCTTACGTTTAACTGTTTAATCAGCTTTACATAACAATTACATTGTATCTAAAGTTCTTGCCTTCACTTCAAAGATGGAGGCCTACTTATCCTAGAGAACACAGATGTAAATGTGTTACAGATATTCCACAAACCCATTCCTGGAGTCTTCTGTGACACAACCATATCAGACCCAGGATTAAAGAACAATTGTGGCCCTTGTCTCTCCATCTCTTCTGGCTATATCACAGTGAGAAGAACAGAGGCTTAGTGGGATAGCGCACAATCAGCTAGGCGTTTGAATGTCCCATCAGATCAGAGGGACCTTGATGCTTCCATCCATCCCTCCACACTGTAGCCACGACTGTGTCCAGCCACGGTTCACTCTTTCCTGGGTAACCCGACGAGGAGGAGGCCTCTCTTCAGGTTGACAGCTCCACAGACAGGCTGCCCCGGATCCCACACATCTCAGGACATCAAAGGGCACAACGGAAGGCAGGGGGCCACGGAGATGGCAGAGGCCCAGGTTGAGGCACCCTGTCCGCCCCAGTTTCCCGTGGGACATGGGGCCCCAGGAGAGGACCTGTGTCGGGTCTTCCCGCAGGTTAGGCTCCCCCTCACCTCCCTTCACTTCCAGCTGAACTGTCATCAGTGTTTTGATGTGAGACAGTGTGAGCCTTGTGGAGGTTGAGACCTTGATCCTCTGTCACAAAGTGAAGAGGTGCTTCTTCAGTCCTGGGCTTGAAAGAGCAGCTTAATCACCTTGGTAACTGCACGTAGGCCAACTAGTCCCTACACAACACTGTCCTGTTGTGATAGAGAGTCTTGGACTCAGGAGGAGAAAGTTAGCAAAAGAGAGCAGAGTGTGAGGTCTCGGTCCAGATAGTTCATGGTTGAGATATCACGGAGTCTGCATGCTGCTGACACAAATACATCTACTTATCCAATTATAGCAGTACAAGTTGACCGTGTGACTGACTGGGGCTCAAACCCGGCTCTTGCTGGGTGACACGACTGTGTTAGCCCGCTGAGCTAAGGCATTAGCTTGAGGAACTAACGCAAGTTGTCAAGTCTCAGGCAAGGTTACTCATTTAACCAGGTTCTTAACCAACTCTCTTACAGCATCAACAAATCAAGGCTATCATTATAGTACATGAGGATTAATTCAACACTATGCAATATTGAGTTACAACAAATAGTGTTCTGCTGTGATTTACTGCATGTAATGAGGTGGGGTGAGTTATTCACAGTTGGTTGATCACACCTGTGTCTCACATGGATGGTTCTGTCAGTTCCTCCTCCAAACATATCTCCCAGGCCCTGCAGGCTCTGAAGGGGCCAACCCAGGCCCCAACCACCTGGCTCTCACACCCTTAGATTTATGTGTGAAATCCCACACAGACTTTCGCAGAGGTCGATGGTTTTAAGTCCTCCCTGCTCTCAGTCAATAATTTAGAATATCTGGCTGGGTAAGCTATATAACCTGGGTTCAAATAGGATTCATTTTCTTTCAAATACTTGATTGAGTATTTCCCTTGTCCTTGATCGAACACAGTGCGATGGAAGCAAAGGACTAGTGCAAACCAGCACCCTATATGTAAAATCTATGCACGCATTACTATAAGTCAGTTTGGATAAAAGCGTCTTCTAAATGGCATACACTTTATATTATTAGATTATTATCTTGCATTTCAGATAGGCTCAATCAAACGCTCAAAGTATTTGGAAGAAAATAAACACTAGTTGAATCCAGGTCTGCTATACCCAGTTTGTCTGTTTTTCAGAATATGATCAGTGATGCTGGATGTCAAAGGGAGGGGAGAGGGGGCGTAATGGTCCATCCTACATCCTCTCTGTACACACACAGCTAATTACAGTGCCTGCTCTCCTCAGCTGTCACTGACACACAGTCTCTTTACATGTCAATGCCAGCCAAATGGGCCCTCATCATCAGAGCTCCCTCCCCGTCCTAGGGCCCCAGCTGCCAGTCTCACAGGGCAAACATGGCACAATGGCGCAGGGCACTGAGGCTCAGTCGCAGGGCACACACACCCCTCTCTCCACCCTGCCCTACCCTTCATCTGTACCCACCCTAGCGTACTCCATGCACATTCACAGGGGCATAACGTAGTCTTTCTGGGGGCCCCTCCTTTGTGTTGGCCTAGCGCTCTGAGGAGATGATAAAGCACAAGGAGTGGGTGTGTATTTGTGGCGGGAACTTGTCTGTTTTTTTGTGTGTGCCATTTGCCATTTGTGGAAGGGGAGGTAGGGCCTTGGCTAGGAGCCTGGCTGTGGTGTGGTGGTGTTGGCTGCATATAAACATTGGCTGAACACAGGCACATTTGTTTAGGCCTCCTCCCCCCTCAGCTCAGGCAGCCTTGGGAGTAACAGTTGACAATGCCTAACCACACTAGAGCCTGGACTGGATACCCATCCACACACTGAGGATAGACAAGGCCAGTTGGGGACAGGAGGAAGAAAGGAAGGTACCTGAAGACTGGACGAAAGAGGCAATCTTTAAAAAAAAAAGTAAGTTGACTTTTATTGTTGATTTGTTGACTTTGATGTAGTTTCAAAAACAAATGCATGACTTATCACTCCAAATGACAGTGAACTGTCTCTAAAAAAGCAGGGAGGGCAGAGTTGTGTAGCTTGGTAATGTTTTTATTCCACATTTTGTGCCTTGGTTCACCAGCATCTGTTCATCTCCTGAGAAGCAAGAATCAGTGAGCTTAACATTTCAAGATGTGGACAATTTATTTATCTATGGATTCCCTTTGTAGCCCACGAATGTTGATGACCATATAAAGTGCCTCTCTTTAAGCTGCTGATGTGAAATGGGACATTGCTTTATTCCCACTGGGACAGCAAATAACATGGCTTGGACATTCCAACATGTCATTGTAGCATGGGGTGATGCATGAATCCATTTAGTGTTCCTCTGAGTAAAAACATTTCAGTAGACACAGAAACTGTGTCCTAAATGGCAGCCTTTTCTCTGTATTGCAGTACTTTTGACCAGAGGCTTATATATTTCTATATTTATTTATTTGTAGTTCTGTCCTTGAGCTGTCCTTGTCTGTTATTGTTCTGTATTATGTCATGTTTTATGTTTTGTGTGGACCCCAGGAAGAGTGGCTGCTGCTTTCGCTGGTCAAAAGCAATGCACTATAAAGGGAACAGGGTGGCATTTGGGACACAACAAGAGACTGCCTTGACACTGAGCACGTTTCAGTAGACACAGACTGCCTCTACACCCCCCCAGTCATCTCGCTATACTGGGAGCTACACTGTCTCAGATAGAACCATGCTTTAGTTCCAGCTAGCATTTTTGGTTGGATTTGTATTGGATAGTAGATTTCCCTTCATTATTACATTCTCCTTTTATTATGTTTTATGATGTTATCAAACCCGTTTTACCTTTAAATGTATAGGACACACTATAGCATTGAGTTTGCCAAAAACCCAAATTTTATCATCTTGTTTCAACATTTCTTCTAATAAGAAACAAAA
Source organism: Coregonus clupeaformis (assembly GCF_020615455.1). NCBI lineage: Eukaryota > Metazoa > Chordata > Actinopteri > Salmoniformes > Salmonidae > Coregonus > Coregonus clupeaformis. The sequence continues at coordinate 92,474,304 of NC_059192.1, forward strand.
CACATAAGCTTTTACCATTAACCGGATGCCAGAATAATTGAAAGTCAAATCTATCTCAATGTTGGTATGGAAGCTGTAGGACTGACTGCTTTATGACCAAGCAGATTTAACTCCCAGATGCAGCTGGGAATTTCAAAGAGTAGCGTTCTGGTTAAATGGTATAGATGGAAAATGCATCTTAACTAGGGGAATTCTCTAACAATAACTTTGGCCGAGACTTGGCCAACTCTTTATCTTTATGAATTCCAGACATTAGATTGTATATGATTGTATCAAGATATAGATGTGCCATTCCATTCTGCACTATCACCTAATACGTTATGGCAGAAAGGAGAATGGAAATATCTTTCAAACATTAATCTGTCTGAAGGTATTTGAGAAGAGCTTTGGTTGTTTCAGTATGGTGCACTATAGTATGCATTTGCTGCAGAGTAAAATGTAGTAGCCTATAGCTCCCAATGACTAGCGCCAACCTTTAGCTATCCATCAGTGCAAAGAAAACAGGAAAGAATGTCTGGTGAAAGCTGGTCTCACTGAAAACAATTGAAAGTGCATATTTCATCATTATGACAATGATGACGTGTAACAATGAGGGTAAGCTAAATGTATGGGTTTCTGACCATAGTAGTCCAACATTGTTCCTCTCCAGTGTCTCAAACTGGTTATAAAATACAATTGTATTTGTCACATGCTTCGTAAACAACAGGTGTAGACTAACAGTGAGATGCTTACTTACCGGCCCCTCCGAACAATGCAGAGAGAGAAATATAGAAAAATAATAACACAAGGAATAAATACACAATGAGTAACGATAACTTGGCTATACACGGGGTACCAGTACCGAGTCAATGTCCAGGGGTATGAGGTAATTGAAGTAAATATGTACATATAGGTAGGGATAAAGTGAATAGGCAACAGGACAGATAACTAAGAGTAGAGTCAAAAGAGTTAGTGCAAAAAGGGTCAATGCAGATAGTCCAGGTAGCTATTTGGTTAACTGTTTAGTAGTCTTGGAGGTAGAAGTTGTTCAGGGTCCTGTTGGTTCCAGATTTGGTGCGTCGGTACCGCTTGCCGTGCGGTAGCTGAGAGAACAGTCTATGACTTTAGATACTGTATGTGAGGTATTGCTCTCTTATTGGAAAGTGGAAAGTGCAGGGTGAAAATCACTAGAGCTATTGGCCAGATATAAATGTTCTATCCATTTTTTTGTTGTATCCTTAGAGAGCAATTACAGCCAAAGTACTGCTAAGTACACTTCCAAAACAATGGGCAATAGCTCCACATTCAGTTGCTAATAATGATAAATCCATAAATAAGTAAAACTGCAATGGCACACTTAACGTTGAGTATTTGGCCCATCTTCTTTTGAGAGTCTCTCTGTACTAGAACCTGCATTCCACGTTTAATAGGTTTAGAATGTTCTGGATTTGAAACTGCTGACATTACTCTCTACAATAGTCTCTGTAGTCTTTGCAATAGGCTTTTTATGGCTCACAGGACTCGACCTATCTTAGCCAATATGACTCACAGCAGACTAGATATGAAAGACCTTGTGAGAAACATTTTGTTTGGAACATTTTTCACCACATAACACTAGTGTATAATTATGTTGTGAGAGATATTATTATTTGTCAATGTTGTGTAGTTCCAAAATATGGTGAAGCAGTGGATTTACATTTTCATGGTAATTGATGATCTACCTATCTACCTAGCTTTTATCTGTTCTGATTGGTCAGATGTTGAGAACAGGAAGTACTTGAAGTGACAGTCGGAAGTTTACATACACTTAGGTTGGAGTCATTAAAACTCGTTTTTCAACCACTCCACAAATTTCTTGTTAACAAACTATAGTTTCGGCAAGTCGGTTAGGACATCTACTTTGTGCATGACACAAGTAATTTTTCCAACAATTGTTTACAGACAGATTATTTCACACTACTGTATCACAATTCCAGTGGGTCAGAAGTTTACATACACTAAGTTGACAGTGCCTTTAAACAGCTTGGACAATTCCAGAAAATGATGTCATGGCTTTAGCAGCTTCTGATAGGCTAATTGACATCATTTGAGTCAATTGGAGGTGTACCTGTGGATGTATTTCAAGGCCTATCTTCAAACTCAGTGCCTCTTTGCTTGACATCATGGGAAAATCAAAAGAAGTCAGCCAAGACCTCAGAAAAAAAATTGTAGACCTACACAAGTCTGGTTCATCCTTGGGAGCAATTTCCAAATGCCTGAAGGTATCACGTTCATCTGTACAAACAATAGTACGCAAGTATAAACACCATGGGACCACGCAGCCGTTATACCGCTCAGGAAGGAGACGCGTTCTGTCTCCTAGAGGTGAATGTACTTTGGTGTGAAAAGTGCAAATCAATTCCAGAACAACAGCAAAGGACCTTGTGAAGATGCTGGAGGAAACGGGTACAAAGGTATCTATATCCACAGTAAAACGAGTCCTATATCGACATAACATGAAAGGCCGCTCAGCAAGGAAGAAGTCACTGCTCCAAAACCACTATAAAAAAACAGACGGTTTGCAACTGCACATGGGGACAAAGAGCGTACTTTTCGGAGAAATGTCCTCTGGTCTGATGAAACAAAAATATAACTGTTTGGCCATAATGACCATCGTTATGTTTGGAGGAAAAAGGGGGTGCTTACAAGCCGAAGAACACCATCCCAACTGTGAAGCATGGGGGTGGCAGCATCATGCTGTGGGGGTGCTTTGCTGCAGGAGAGATTGGTGCACTTCAGAAAATAGATGGCATCATGAGGAAGGAAAATTATGTGGATATATTGAAGCAACATCTCTAGACATTAGTCAGGAAGTGAAAGCTTAGTCGCTAATGGGTCTTCCAAATGGACAATGACCCCCAAGCATACTTCCAAAGTTGTGCAAAATGGCTCAAGGACAACAAAGTCAAGGTATTGGAGTGGCCATCACAAAGCCCTGACCTCAATCCTATAGAACATTTGTGGGCAGAACTGAAAAAGCGTGTGCAAGCAAGGAGGCCTACAAACCTGATTCAGTTACACCAGCTCTGTCAGGAGGAATGGGCCAAAATTCACCCAACTTATTGTGGGAAGCTTGCGGAAGGCTACCCGAAACGTCTGACCCAAGTTAAACAATTTAATGGCAATGCTAGCAAATACTAATTGATTGTATGTACATTTCTGACCCACTGGGAATGTGATGAAAGAAATAAAAGCTGAAATAAATCATTCTCGCTACTATTATTCTGACATTTCACATTCTTAAAATAAAGTGGTGATCCTAACTGACCTAAGACAGGGAATTTTCACTAGGATTAAATGTCAGGAATTGTGAAAAACTGAGCTTAAATGTATTTGGCTAAGGTGTATGTAAACTTCCGACTTCAACTGTATTTCTGTGAATGTAGTCCGTTCATGAGTAAAAGAGAAATCAAAAGTGTAATCTGTCTCCATCTAGTGTTGTCAACATAGAGAGTCATCAATCCACCTTCTAAAGAACCCTCAAACTACATTAGTACAGCCAAAGAGCAGTAATGGTAAGTCTGGCAGTGGCAACCCATTGTCAAGTAGTGCAGACATAACAAAAATAGAGTGACTTTGATATAATTTAAAGAAAACACAGGCTATTTGTCAAAAAATTGATCCTCTCCTCGGTTCCTTCCCTTCATCCGCACTGACTGGAAAAGACTACACGGCCACGTTCAGCAGGACACAATAAAAACGTATTATGTAGAACAAACATGCCTCTGGCATGTAGAATAAGGAATCATGAGAGCTCTATTCATGCTATTTCTATGTGCAATGTTCCACAACGCTTGTTTACTGAACATGGCCCAGGTAAAAACTATAGGTTGGAAGCTTGTCATTAGGCTGGTTTTCACCTGGGGCGTATTCATTATGACGTTTCTGTTGCACAAAACGTTCAGTTTTGCAACTGTTTGGACTAATAATTCCATCCCTGGTCAGTTCTTTCAGATCAGTGTATATAAAGGAGAAGAGGAAAGGAGAGGAATGCTTCCTCTTCAGTAGAGGTAGGAATTCTTACATCCCTCTACCCCTTCCTCTCCTCCTTGGCAATCATTTCCTCAGTCCCCCTCAAAGGGTCTGACCCTTAACCCCCAACAGTTTAAGGTCTTCCCTCCAATGGATGGGTTCGAGCCACGGGTCAAGCCATATATTTTGTGGATGATTACCATGTCAGTAGCCTCTCAGGCCGTGCAGCCAGCCACAGTGAAGTGTTAGACATCACGAGGAGAGAGATACTCCTTCCACGTTGAAACTGAGAAATGTCAATGCGTTTGATTGCACAAAAATACTTATTTTTTATGAGACAGGCTACCACATGTATCCAATGAATTAGAGTAGATTGAATAGAATAGATTGAATTTGCATGTTCAAATGTCAGTTCGAAGATAATGGAGTGCTCTGTCCCCATAGATAACTTGAAGTGCCTCTTCACAAATGGTTTGTGTACTAGCATTTGAGCCAATTGATTAATACTCGGTTATTCTGATTAGATTCATCTAAGAAGGCTTATCATAGCCTACTAATGTTTTTGACATTATGTGGCATTTGAGGCTTTCTAAATAAAAATCTCAAGGAGTAGACTACACCTCTTCTGACCAGCTGTAGACTACACTCTTATCGACCGACAATGTAGTTGCCTTGAGCTATAAGACCCATTTTAAAGGGGCAATCTGGGATTCAAACAACAACAAAGCGGTCACCATTACCATTTTTGGGGTAAACAGCTGAGGGATAGGCCTGGAGACTCTCAATCATAGACAGGCATTTCTAAGTTATACTCTTCAAGAATCAATGGTTAGAAATCATTCATTTCAAAGAGTCAATACCAACGTATGCTGCTTCAACCCAGTCGAACACAACCCAGCCTCGTTCCTCCTCGAGATTTTCTCTCTCTCTCTCTTGCCGAACAGCACAGCAATGCAATGAGCTACGAGAGGAGGAATGCCGAAACAGTGTGGAATCTTTCAAAAAACTATTGCATTTGTGGCCACAAGGAATGCAACAGAGGCATTTAGAGAGGCTGAATCGGTGCATTTGTGCTCACCGACTGTGATAACAAACAGTGGGTGACGTGACCGGTCTGATGGTTTCTGTCAGTGTGCCTCTTGTCTACTTTATACTGGGTCTGTGGTGAGGAATGCTTAAAGTGTTAAGAAGGAGAAATTCTGCGGGGAGCCCCAATGAATAGCAGACCGGGGTCCTTATTTGGAAATACTATAGTCTTAAGAGTAGGAGTGCTGATCTAGGATCCCCTCCCTGTCAAAATTGAAACAGATTAATTTGGATCCAAAAGGCAAAACTGATCATAGATCAGCACTCCTACTCTGAGACACTTAATGAATACGGCTCCAGGGCTTCTATCTAAAGAGTAGGAGTGCTGATCTAGGATCTGTTTTGTCTTTTGGATCATATTGATTAAGGTTATATGGACAGGGAGGATCCTGATCATAGATCAGCTCTCCTACTCTTAGACACTTGATACATACAGCCTTTGGGCCCATATTCAGAAGAGTAGGAGTGCTGTCCATAAAATCAAGCTCATCATTACCTAAAATGCTAAACTAACCCTAGATCAGCACTCCTAAACTGATCCTAGATCAGCACAACTAAGAGTTCTCTTGACTTTGTGAATAATGGCCCAGACCAGTAGTTTCCAATCAGCATGGTAGTAGAGAAATCTGGTTGGCAGTAAAGCTGTGAGTCATGCGTCTCCCTTTAAATGAGAGAGAGAAAAAGAGAGAAATGCTTTAAACCTCCTGAGAGACTGAGGTCTACGCCAAGCCCAGATGCTTAAGGAATGCAGCTGGGCTCTATTGCAGTAATGCTGCTTGCTTGTTTGGTTTGCCACAGTTAAAGCCTGAGAGAGACATAGTAACACTGGCTGGTCAGACAGACTCAAGTCAGCTAGCTAGCTAGCATAAACAAAAACTAACCAACAGAGCTTTTGAGAAGGAAGTATAGCATTTGCAAACATCGCTAATGTGTTTGTTTGTTTGTGTGTTTGCTAAATGCAAGTGTGTGTGTGTGTGTGTGTGTGTGTGTGTGTGTGTGTGTGTGTAGAGTTGGTTATTCTATCTTTGTGGGGACCTAAAATCCCCAAAAGTCCCCACAAGGATAGTAAAATAAGGAAAATTCTCCCTCGTGGGGACATTTCCCACGTCCCCATGAGGACAAAGGCTATTTTAAGCTTAAGGGTTAGGTTTAGGTTTAGGGTTACAATTAGGGTTAGAATTAGGGTTAGAGGTTAGTGGTTAGGAGTTAGGTTTAGGGTTTGGGTTAGGGTAAGGGTTAGGGTTAGGTTTATGGTTGGTTAGGGAAAATAGGATTTTGAATGGAAGTTAATTGTAGGTCCCCACGAGGATAGAAGAACATAAAATGGTTGTGTTATGAGTAGGGTAAATGTGGTTGTTTGTGATATGGGCGAGTCTGTGTGCATTGGTGGGCATTTCCATGTAAAAAGCCCCATTGGCACTAATGTGAAGTTCATAGGAGCACATCAAATTTGGTGTCAAGTGAAAGCTACGAATCTATATAATTTTTTTATTAAGGCATAAATAAATTAGGCATAAGGAAAGGCTTTGCTTTCTGGTCAAAAAGATGGAACAGTTTTTTTTAGAAAACATCTAGCAGAAAAAAGTCTTATAAGGTATTAGAACTACATCAAAACACAATCATGTTGAAGTAAAGGCCCCTGCCAACTAATATCAACATTTATATTTAGTTTTGCAGAAATGATTTGCCTTCTGTTTAAGAAATATTGCCTAGTGTCTTGTCATTCTGTTATCAAAAACCCACATATCTTTAAGATATTTTCTAATTTCTCTCCCTCAATGAAAGCTCACATAATTAACAAGTAAAGGTAGACCTACCATTAGTTATAGTGTTTTTACCAATAACAATTTGGTTTATGATTGTAATGGGGAATATTTAAGATGAATAAAGTTCATATTCCGTTAGGAGTAATTAACACAATGTTTGGCATATTTAAGATTTCCCTGTCTGTAATACACATGATTTCCAATGTTGTATTTGTGACACTCATTTGTGTCATGGGTTGATGATCACTAGACTCAATGCTATATTTTACATATTAAACTCATATCTGTTGATAGTGATTGACGTCAGACTGGCGGTACACTGAGCCGAGGGCACACTGACAATTTATCTGTGACATGGTGTGATTCTGTAGCCACTGATGTAGTCTTCCTCCCAGCATCTCGGGCTGGTGTTTACAGAACATTTGGTACTGTCTGATTAACATATACAGTGAGGTCCAAAAGTATTTGGGCAGTGACACAGTTTTTGTTGTTTTGGCTCTGTACTCCAACACTTTGGCTCTCGCGTTTGTTTGCGTGTGTGTGTGTGTGTAGCAGAGACATTTTCTCTGCTTGTGTGCTGGAGGTGTCTCCCTGTTGCAACTTGTAATTAAACCAAAATGATTTATGATTGACTATATCTGTGACTGTTCTTCTCTTTTGTTCACCTGAAAATCCCCTTTACAATGATTTATTAAGTGATTATACAACGGATGGGTCTAATCCTGAATGTTGATTGGTTAAGCGCATTCCAGCCGGTGTCTATTCCACAAGTTACCACCAGCTAAATCTATGACGTTAAAATGCCTATTTACTCTGTTCCATCTGACTGCGCAATCCACTGTCTCATCAACCCAGCCAGGCAAATTATAAACTTGATCTCCACTATAAAAAGCATCTAGACATTATCTCACATTTCTTTTAGAATAACATTTACTTTTCAACAGCGGAGATTTGTATAAACCTTGCTGTCTGTCTCTCCGACATTTGCAACTTTGTTTCAATATTCAAATTCGATCTCCAGCTGTCCAATAGTAATGAACGTGTAGGGGTCGGGAGTCGGGACGAGACAGACAGGCAGGCAGCGTTTCTCAGCCAGTCGAAATCATGAATCAGCTGGCATCATTTTTATGGATATACAGTGGGGGAAAAAAGTATTTAGTCAGCCACCAATTGTGCAAGTTCTCCCACTTAAAAAGATGAGAGGCCTGTAATTTTCATCATAGGTACACGTCAACTATGACAGACAAAATGAGATTTTTTTTCTCCAGAATATCACATTGTAGGATTTTTTAATGAATTTATTTGCAATTATGGTGGAAAATAAGTATTTGGTCAATAACAAAAGTTTCTCAATACTTTGTTATATACCCTTTGTTGGCAATGACACAGGTCAAACGTTTTCTGTAAGTCTTCACAAGGTTTTCACACACTGTTGCTGGTATTTTGGCCCATTCCTCCATGCAGATCTCCTCTAGAGCAGTGATGTTTTGGGGCTGTCGCTGGGCAACACGGACTTTCAACTCCCTCCAAAGGTTTTCTATGGGGTTGAGATCTGGAGACTGGCTAAGCCACTCCAGGACCTTGAAATGCTTCTTACGAAGCCACTCCTTCGTTGCCTGGGCGGTGTGTTTGGGATCATTGTCATGCTGAAAGACCCAGCCACGTTTCATCTTCAATGCCCTTGCTGATGGAAGGAGGTTTTCACTCAAAATCTCACGATGCATGGCCCCATTCATTCTTTCCTTTACACGGATCAGTCGTCCTGGTCCCTTTGCAGAAAAAACAGCCCCAAAGCATGATGTTTCCACCCCCATGCTTCACAGTAGGTATGGTGTTCTTTGGATGCAACTCAGCATTCTTTGTCCTCCAAACACGACAAGTTGAGTTTTTACCAAAAAGTTATATTTTGGTTTCATCTGACCATATGACATTCTCCCAATCCTCTTCTGGATCATCCAAATGCACTCTAGCAAACTTCAGGACGGGCCTGGACATGTACTGGCTTAAGCAGGGGGACACATCTGGCACTGCAGGATTTGAGTCCCTGGCGGCGTAGTGTGTTACTGATGGTAGGCTTTGTTACTTTGGTCCCAGCTCTCTGCAGGTCATTCACTAGGTACCCCCGTGTGGTTCTGGGATTTTTGCTCACCGTTCTTGTGATCATTTTGACCCCACGGGGTGAGATCTTGCGTGGAGCCCCAGATCGAGGGAGATTATCAGTGGTCTTGTATGTCTTCCATTTCCCTAATAATTGCTCCCACAGTTGATTTCTTCAAACCAAGCTGCTTACCTATTGCAGATTCAGTCTTCCCAGCCTGGTGCAGGTCTACAATTTTGTTTCTGGTGTCCTTTGACAGCTCTTTGGTCTTGGCCATAGTGGAGTTTGGAGTGTGACTGTTTGAGGTTGTGGACAGGTGTCTTTTATACTGATAACAAGTTCAAACAGGTGCCATTAATACAGGTAACGAGTGGAGGACAGAGGAGCCTCTTAAAGAAGAAGTTACAGGTCTGTGAGAGCCAGAAATCTTGCTTGTTTGTAGGTGACCAAATACTTATTTTCCACCATAATTTGCAAATAAATTCATTAAAAATCCTACAGTGTGATTTTCTGGATTTCTTTTCCTCAATTTGTCTGTCATAGTTGACATGTACCTATGATGAAAATTACAGGCCTCTCTCATCTTGCACAATTGGTGGCTGACTAAATACTTTTTTCCCCCACTGTACAAAGAAATGTCCATTGAAAAAAGGTAAAATGAAACCCGAGTGCAGCTAGTTTGCAGTCTTTACAGCTTCAGTGTTTGAAGTGTTTGTGTTAGCTGTGTTGTTGGCTAGGTCCTCTGAATAACAGTGTCCTGACGAGAGAGCAAATTTGCTATGCCAGGCAAAATCGCACCTCATTAGCTCATTGTTATGGATGTATCCAAATAAATGTCACTAGAAAACAGCTTAAACAAATGCAAATTCAGCTACTGTTGTTATTATTTTTGACGTTTGACGTGACTGTAAGTTAGCCGTAGTTGGCTAGCAAGCAAGGGATAAGAACGTTGCCAGCCAGTATGGCAATGGAACATTTAGAATGAACGACTGGGTCGCTACATAGATACAGAACAAAAAGACTGAACGACTGGGTCGTCTCTGGCAACCGAACCAATAGAACGAACGACCAGTCGGCTTGGGTAGCAACCCTAGATTTCTGTCGTGACTATATCTTGTGGAAGGATGAAATAGTATGAATACATTTATCAAAATAAAGTTTGAATGAAAATATGTCAATCATTATTTGAATATGTTGGTAACCCGTTGTATAAAAGTGACAATGCCCTCGAAGCTGGTATTTGGAGGATATATTGGCACGGTTTGCCGGCCCTCGACTTTGTCTCGAGCCTAACAACACCCGTGCCAATGTATCCCCAAACGCCGGCTTATCGGGCATTATCACATAATTAAAATGCTTCATTCTGTTACCAAATCGGTAACAAGACGGCCAACAAATCTGTAACAAAATGACTGCAACTGAATTGGCTACATTGGGAAATCATGGCAGTCACAAACCACAGTTGGGTCACCTGCTGCTGTCCTCCCTTCCACTGGCATACTGTTATATTCAGCTCATAGCAATTGTCTTTCTCATTCTGTTGCGTAGTGGTCAAAGTAAAGAAAAGTAGAGTAGAGTATAGGTCAGTACAGCAAAGTTCAGTACTGTACCGTACTGTACAATAGAGCACACTAGAGTACAGTATAATGTATTGTATTGTACTGTACTGAACTATGCTCTACTGTACTGTACTATACTATACTCAACTGTGCTGTACTGTGATGTCCAAACTTGTGAAACACAGTGGCTTGCGAAAGTATTAAGCCCCCTTGGCATTTTTCCTATTTTGTTGCCTTACAACCTGGAATTAAAATAGATTTTTTGGGGGGGTTTGTATCATTTGATTTACACAACATGCCTACCACTTTGAAGATATTATTCATATATCAGAGCCATTTGCATTGATAGTTATAGCCCCCCTGGTTGGTTAGCTACCTGCAGATTCATGCAGGGTAGTAACGTTATCCACGAACAGAAGAGGACCCAAGGGCGCAAGTTCAAATTCAGAGTTCTTTATTCAAGGTTACAGGCGCGGAAGAGGGTCCCCGGGGTGTCGGGTCTTTCAGGGTCCTCCTGTGGGTGCCTGTGCTCGGGGTCACCAAATGTCCGGGGTTAGTAGTGCTTGTGTGTGTGTTCCCCAGTGATGGGCGGCGTTCGGGCTGAGGGTGGTGAAACGTCTGGGCACGCTCATCTGGTGGTCGGAGACCTGGGGGAACACACACACAACACAATATGAATGGCAGGCAGAAGTACAGATCAGGGCTGGGCAAATATCGTGGTGAGAGACAGAAGGCAGAAGCGGTTACCGGAGGGGCTGAAGATCGGAGAGTAGTCGAGGTCCAGAAGGCAGGTTGGGATAGGCAGGGGCAGTAGAACAAGGAGGCAGTCAAGAAAGGATGGGTATCACAAGCAGGAGTCAGGCGCAGACAGGCAGGTTACTGGTCCCGGGTTTTGAAGGGGATCTGACAGGGCTTAGCTGAAAACCAGGGCTTGATATACTGGGAGAGGTAGTGGGGAAATGCGTTCAGCTGGCAGAGTAATTAGAACAGAGTGAGGCAAGGTGAGGATGGTGAGTGGGAAATGCAGTGCAGCTGGCCAGGTGCAAGAGCAGAGCAGGGCAGGTGGAGCTAGTTAGGCTGAGTAGAGAGAGGGAGGTGAGCAGAGTGGAAGATAATTGAATGCAATTAATGTTGCTACCAGGGAGAGAGAGTGCTCATGACAGGACCCCCCCTCCAGGGCCCCAGAAGTCCCAGGAACAACATCATGCCGGGAGGGTGGAGGGAGCACGGCGGGTCAGACTCTCCAGGCGGTCCGAGTGAATCTCCTCATCCTCGAGGAGCTGGAGGGTCACGGTCGGGAGACAGGACAGGCACTGAGACAGGACAGGCGCGGGCCGGACTGGCCTAGGAACCCCTCTTGGGGAGGCCCCCTTCGGATTGCAGGCTGATCAGGATGTAGTCGGTGGAAGTCAGTGATAAGGGTCCGGTCCACTATCCTCCTGGCCGGGATCCAGGTCCTCTCCTCTGGACCATATCCCTCCCAATCAACGAGGTACTGGAGACCCCTCCCCTTACGCCTGCGGAGCAGCCGCCGGGCGGTGAAGACAGGACCGCCATCTACGGGCGCGGAGGAGGTGGCGCCGGAGCTGCAGGGACCCAGGGGACTTTCATGGACCGGCTTGACCTTGGAGGCGTGGAGGTCGGGGTGGACCCGCATGGAGGACGGGCAGCGATCGGACGCCGTTGGACTGATGACTTTCTGCCAGGAAAAGGACCAATGAGCGAGGGCCGGCTTTAGTGTACAACCCGCAGCGGCAGATCCCGGGCAACAGCCAGACCTTCTGACCAGCCCGGTAAGTAGGTGCTGGGGTCCTCCGTCGGTTGGCCCCGGCCGGCGTAGCTGGTTCCAGACTTCCAGGAGCACAGTGCGAGCCTGGGCCCAGGAGTGCGGCCGGCACGGCGGGCATGCGCAGAGCAGACGGACAGGTGGCATCCGCCTCCTGGCTGGCAAACAGTGGAGTTGATACCGTAGACACACTGAAAAGGGGAAGGCCGGTGGAGAACTGGTGAGTGAATTATGGGCATATTCCACCCAGAGCAGGTGTTGAGCCCAGGCCGGGGATTTTGGGAACCACACACCTCAGTGCCTTCTCCAGCTCCTGGTTCATGCGTTCAGTCTGGCCGTTTGACTGCGGGTGGAATAGCGATAGGCTGGCGGTGGCCCCAAGGAGATGACAGAACTCCTTCCAAAAGGTTGCTGAGAATTGCGGGCCCCGGTCTGACACTATATCCTGGGTAGGCCATGGATCCGAAACACATGTTCCAGGACCACCTGGGGGTCTCTTTAGCAGGGTAGTTTGGGAAGGGGCAGATGGGTCATCTTACTAAAGCGGTCAACAATGGTAAGGATGACTGTGTGTCCGTCAGAGGGCGGAAGGCCGTAACAAGTCCAGTGAAGCGTAGGACCAGGGCCTCTTGGGTATGAGTAGGGGCACAACCCAGCAGGAGGCTGGTTGGGAGTCTTGTTTCGGTTACAATAGGACAAGCTCGGATGAATTCTCGGACATCCCGTCTCATCCCCGCCACCAGAACTCGCTGGCGGACCAGATGAAGGTCGTGCGATGCCGGGATGACACACCAGGGTTCGTGCCCCCACTGAATCACAGGTGACCTGAGATTTGCCTGGAACAAACAGACGGTTGGGGGCGCTGGTGCTTGGACCTGGCTGGTCCCGAAGAGCCTCCATGGCCTGCTTCTCGATCTCCCAGGTGAGGGCCGCTGCGGCCAAGTGGCTGGGAAGAATGGGAGCTGTCATGGCGGTGGTCGTCCTTCTGAAACATCCGGGAAAGAGCATCCAGGTTTGATGTTGCGAGATCCCGGGCGGTAGAAGGCGTGGGGTTGAAGCGCGTAAAGAACAGAGACCACCGCTGTTGGCGGGAGTTCAGCTCTCCTGGCTGTTTGGATGCTCCAGGTTCTTGTGGTCTTCCACACTCTACAATGGTTCGCTTTGACCCCTCTAACCAGTGCCGCCATTCTTCAAAGGCGGCTTGGCAGCCAACTGCTCGCGGTTCCCAATGTCGTAGTTGCATTCGGCAGGGGTTGCCGACGGGAGTAGAAGGCACAGGGGTGCATCTTGCCATCCTCAGCTGCTCTTTGAGAAAGACTGCACCCACTCCCACGTCCGAAGCATCTACCTCCACCACAAACTGCCTTGCTGCATCTGGCATCTGGAGGATAGGAGCAGAAGTGAAACATGTCTTGAGGATATTGAAGGCCTTATCAGCAGCTGATGTCCATTGGTGCGGTTGTTTAGTGCTGGTTGGCCCGTGAGGGTGCAGCCACTGTGCTCTAGTTTCTGATGAATCTCCTATAAAAGTTGGCAAAGCCCAGGAACTGTTGCAGCTTCTTCCGAGATCTCAGGAACTGCCAGGAAGTGGCGGACACCTTCGTGAGATCCATCTGAATGCTGCCCTCGGTCACCACATACCCAGACGGTCTTGGCATGGTAACTCGCACTTCTCTGCCTTCCACGAAACGAGAGTTCTCCAGCAGGCGGCGCAGGGCCAACGCGGACGTGGTGCGTGTGTTGACAGTCTTTGAAATATTAAATATCGTCCAAGGTACACCACGTATTTAGCATGTCCCCTGAGGATATCATTCACTAGGCTTGAAAAACTGCTGGGGCATTGGTGAGGCGAAGGGCATGGCGAGATATTCATAGTGGCGGTTGGTGTGTTGAGCGCTGTCTTCCATTCGTCTCCCTCCCTCATCCTCCAGATGGTAGGCATTGCGAAGGTCCAGCTTAGTGAATACAGTGGCTCCCTGCAGCAGTTCGAAGGCGGGAATACGAAAGTAAGGGCGGTGGGTGGCGATTCTTAACGTGATGTCGTTCCGACCCGGTAATCTATGCATGGGACGAAGAGAACCGTCCTTCTTGCCGACAGAGAAGAATCCCGGCTCCTGCGCGACGGTCTAATTATCCCGGAGGCAAGAGAGTCATTAATGTAGTCCTCCAGCCTTTCTTTCCGGGGCTGACGGTGAATACAGCGACCCTTGGGAGGTGCTGTGCCAGGCAGGAGATCAATCGCGCAGATCATAGGGTCTGTGGGGGTAGAGATGTCGCCTTGGATTTGTTGAACACCTCTTTCAGGCTGTGGTAACAGGCCGGGACATTGGATATGTCGGGAGGTGGCGCTCGATCTTCCCGGTGAGCGGGCAGGGTGGCCCCCCTTAAACAGGTCTGGTGACAACTCCTTCCCCACTCACGTGCTGTTCCTGTCTCCCAGTCGTGTGGGGGGTTGTGCTGGCGGGCCACGGGTATCCAAGAATGAGTGGTTGGCCAGGTGAGTGTAGGAGGTGAAACTGGATGGACTCCTGGTGGTTTCCTGACAGCAGGGTTGTCACGGCGGAGATATGGGTGACAGTGCCAAGATGGTGCCCATCCAGGGCTCGTGCAGGAATGGGTTGTGTCAGTTGATGATGGTTCACGCCCAGTTGCTGTGCAAGCTCAGGTCCATGATGTTTGCTTCGGCTCCGGAATCCACAAGGGCGGCCAATGTATGAGTCTTGTCAGAAAGCTGAAGGCGGAGATGAAGCAGGGTCTTTCGGATGGAAGGAGACTGAAGGCTTGTTGAGCTACCCGGATCTCCCCTACACCTGGTGAGCTGCGGCTTTTGCGGACAAGTAGCGACGCGGTGATTCTCGCCACCACAGTAGAGGCAAAGGTTGGGGCTTAGGGCGCCCGGCGCTCGGGATCAGCAGCCAATCTCCATGGGCTCAGGCTGATTGAGTTGGCTATGGGACTTGACAGGCAGGGCTGGACAGACGGTATCGACCCGAGTACGGATGGCAGGTTGACTGAGGCGGCCCCTTCTCCCTCCTCCCGGGTCTGTATCGGCGGTCAATGCGCGCAAGTCAGGCGGCATCAAAGCGTTGAGGTCATGGGACAAGCTCGTCCCTGATATAGTCCGCCGGCCTCTGGAAGGCTTGCACCAGTGCCTCTGTCAAGCAGCTTTGACTGGCCAGAGTCGAAAGTCAATGGAGAAGTCTGCCACTGTCCGAGTGCCCTGGCGGATGGTGAGCAGGGCTTGTGGCAACTTCGGCTGTTGGCGAGCCTGGGTCAAAGACCTTTAACATCTCCTCCTCAAAGGCACTGAAGGAGGCACAGGCTGGGGTTTGCGGTCGAGTTGCGTTCCCACGAGCTCGACCAGTGAGATGTGTGATGACATACCCCACCTTAGCTCCCTCTGTGAAAATCTGGGCTGTGGTCAGCTGGATTCGGCAGCTGCTCCACGAATGGTCTTACTTGCTTCTGGTTTGCCATCAAAGCGTTCGGGTTCCCAATCCTTGGTTCAGGAGCGTGGGGATCTGGTGGCAGCACTGCCGGGCCTGCAGCATTGGGACCTCCAGCGGAGAGGATGAAGGAGTGTCGGTGGTACAAACAAAAGGACCAGGGGGGTGCAGGTGGAGTAGCCGGGCTCGAGAGTAGTTGCAGGGCTTGGGTAGCTGTTGTTGCTGCAGTTGGAACTGTTGTTGCTGCTGGTTGAATGCGCTGGAGAAGGGAAGCGGTGTCGCCAGCCATCCGATTTATGTCTCCCTCAGCGCTCCATCGCTGTAGGGCAGTCCTCTCTGGCTCTTCCTCCGCCATCGTGGTCAGGGGAGTGCGCTGGGTCCATGATGGTCAGATGGTTCTGTCAGAAGACAGAGGACCCAAGCGCAAGTTCAAGTTCAGAGTTCTTTATTCAAGGTTACAGGCGGGAAGAGGAGTCCCAGGGGTGTCGGGGTCTTTCTCCTCCTGTGGGTACCTGTGCCGGGGTCACCAAATGTCCGGGGGTGTCCAGTCCAAGTGCTTAGTGTGTGTTTCCCCAGTGATGGAGCGGCGTATCGGGCTGAGGGTGGTGAAGCGTCTGGGCACGACTCATCTGGTGGTCGGAGACCTAGCACTCACACACACAACAGCAATATGAATGGCAGGCAGAAGTACAGATCAGGGCTGGGCAAATATCGTGGTGAGAGACAGAAGGCAGAAGCAGAGTTACCGGAGGGGCTGAAGATCGGAAGTAGTCGAGGTCCAGAAGGCAGGTTGGGATAGCGGGGCAGTAGAACAAGGAGGCAGTCAAAAATCGGTATCACAAACAGGAGTCAGAGCGCAGACAGGCGGGTTACTGGTCCGGGTTTGAAGACGATCTGACAGGGCTAGGTGAAAACCAGGGCTTGATATACTGGGAGAGGTAGGGTGGGAAATGCCAGTTCAGCTGGCAGAGTAATTAGAACAGAGTGAGGCAAGGTGAGGATGGTGAGTGGGAAATGCCCAGTGCAGCTGGCCAGGTAACAAGACAGGGCAGGGCAGGTGGGGCTAGTTAGGCTGAGTAGAGAGAGGGAGGTGAGCAGAGTGGAAGATAGTTGGGATACAATTAATGTTGCTACCAGGGAGAGAGAGTGCTCATGACAAGCGTTATGAGTTGGAATTATGGTTCATTGTTTAGCTAGCTAGCTCCATGTTTTTTTGTGTGTCGAAACAAACAGGAAATAAGACAAAAAAAACAGAAAACTTGAGAGTGCATAGCTATTCACCACCCAAAGTCAATGCTTTGTAGGCCACCTTTTGCAGCAATTACAGCTGCAGTCTCTTGGGTATGTCTCTATAAGCTTGGCACATCTACCACATTCTTCAAGCAGAACTGCTCCCAGCTCCTTCCAAGTTGGATGGGTTCCGCTGGTGTGCAGCAATCTTTGAGTCATACCACAGATTCTCCAATTGGATTGAGGTCTGAGCTTTGACTAGCCATTTCAAGACATTTAAATGTTTCCCCTTAAACCACTCGAGTGTTGCTTTAGCAGTATGCTGGAAGGTGAACCTCCGTCCCAGTCTCAAATCTCTGGAAACTGAAACAGGTTTCCCTCAAGAATTTCCATGTATTTACGCGCCATCCATCATTCGTCAATTTGACCAGTTTCCCAGTACCTGCCGATGGAAAAACATCCCCACCACCATGATGCTGCCACCACCATGCTTCACCGTGGGGATGGCGTTCTCGGGGTGATGGGAGGTGTTAGTTTGCGCCAGACATGGCGTTTTCCTTGATGGGAAAAGCTCAATTTTAGTCTCATCTGACCGAGTGCCTTCTTCCATATGTTTAGGGAGTCTCCCACATGCCTTTTCACACCAACGGTTTGCTTATTTTCTTTAAGCAATAGCTTTTTTCTGGCCACTCTTCCGTAAAGCCCAGCTCTGTGGAGTGTACGGCTAAGTGATCCTATGGACAGCTCCAATCTCTGCTGTGGGGCTTTTGCAGCTCCTTCAGGTTATCTTTGGTGTCTTTGTTGCCTCTCTGATTAATGCCCTCCCTTGCCTGGTCACTTGAGTTTTGGTGTGCGGCCCTCTCTTGGCAGGTTTGTTGTGGTGCCATATTCTTTCCATTTTTTAATAATGGATTTAATGGTGTTCCGTGGGATGTTCAAAGTTTCTGATATTTTTTTTAACCTCAACCCTGATCTGTACTTCTCCACAATTTTGTCCTGCACAGGTGATAAGCTAGATCATGTGACAATCATGTGACACTTAGTTGCACACATGTGGACTTTATTTAACTAATTATGTGACTTCTGAAGGTAATTGGATTGCACATCTTATTTAGGGTTTTCTTAGCAAAGGTGAATTACACATGCACGCACCACTTTTCCGTTATTTATTTTGTGAATTATTTGAAACAAGTTATTTTTTTCATTTCACTTCACCAATTTGGACTATTTTGTGTATGTCCATTACATGAAATCAAAATAAAAATCCATTTAAATTACAGGTTGTAATGCAACAAAATAGGAAAAAACGCCAAGGTGGATGAATACTTTTGCAAGGCACTAACATCTATGATTGGTACAATTAATTGGTCTTGTTGGGGGGCGGAGCTCATTAAATAATAGCCTGTGTGTAGAATAATACCCAAACATCGAGGATATACTGGTTCTCCCGGATACATCACCATGTAGAGAATAACATTCCATAATTATGCATTTCTGTATAGTACAGATCAGGGACCCATGATGTCATTCTCTAGCCCATCATTCTATTACTGGGTGTTAATCCATTTCACTTACTGTCAATAACCTCAAATAGATTTTTCAAACTCATGGTGTCATATCGTAGCTGACAGCCCATTCTTTCTTAATTCAGAGTAGATATTCAAAAAACATTAGGAATCTTACAGTCATTCTTTTACCAAACTTTACACACCATTTTCTGTAGGAATTGTTAAAAATAATCCTTGTGCATAGAGTTAAGTAAGCATTTCACTGTTAGTCTACCCCTGTTGTTTACGAAAAAATGTGACATAAAATTTGATTTGATTTGGGTTGTATGGTTTCTTTAACTTTGCAATCAATGTTTTTGGCATTAGTATAAATCATATCCCAGCATCACTGTAATTACCGTCTGTCAGTTTTTGTTTGATGTGTGCGTGTAAGACTGTGTCTGTCAGAAGTTGTGAAGTTGTGTGTTACATTATGTGCCATACGCATGTGTATGTATGTGTGCCTTTGGGCCCACCTACATGCATACATGTGTCTTGCCTGTCTGCGTGCATGTTTGTGTTCACATGCGTATGTGTATTTGCGCCACGGAAGTTGGTGGCACCTTAACTGGAGGGCGGGCTTGTGGTAATGGCAGTAGCGAGAATATTTCAAACCCATGGTTTCCAGGTGTTTGATGCCATTCCATTTGCTCAGTTCCTGTCACGCCCTGGCTCTGGGACTCTTATATGTTGAGCCAGGGTGTGTAGATTCTATGTGTTTGTGTTTCTATGTTGGATCTGGTTCACGGTGCCTGGTCAGGTGGGTCAGCTCTCCACACGGGGCCTAAGCAATCCGCTCCACCGATGTCCAGTCCAGCTCCAGCCAGGCGAAACCAGACCAGACCAGGGGCACTACGGGGGGTTATTAGGTGGTGGTCGCCCGGGGCGGATCCGCCTCCGAGGAGGAATGCCCACCGGCCCTCCCTATTCCGGTTTATGTTTGGCGCGGTGCCAGTCCCTGTCCTTTGGGTCACTTCAAGCCCTGGCTCTGGGAACTCTTATATGTTGGCCAGGTGTGTAGATTCTATGTGTTTGTGTTTCTATGTTAGGATCTATTCATGTGTATCTATGTTGGTCGGGGTGGTTTTCTCAATCAGAGGCAACGAGAATCTAGTTCTGTTGCTTGTTGTCTCTAATTGGGAACCATGCTTAGGCAACCTGTTTTTGGCACAGTGTATTGTGGGATCTTGTTCCGTGTTGGTTTGTGTTTGTTGCAAGGACTTCGCGTGTCGTTTTGTTGTTTTTTGTTCGTGTGGCGAATATATAATAAAGTCATATTCGCATTCCGCGCTGCGCATTGGTCCCAATCCTTTCGGCGATCGTGACAGAAGATTCCACCAATACTGGACCAAGCAGCGTGTTTGAGCTGTTGCCTGGGTAAGGAGATGGAGAAGTTGGCGAGTGGCCCAGGTGGGCCAATGGTGGTCCTGGGAGGACATGTTGAGGGCAGAGGACCGTGGGCAAGGGTTAAACCTCAGAGAGGAGAGCACAGCGCCAACAGTGTCAAGTGAGCAAGGCAACCCCACTAAATGAGGGGGGCACAGCTAGCATGGGGCGGGGGTGCTGGAGGCAGATCAAGGGCGGTTTGTGGGCGAGGTGAGAAGCCCCGGTTGCGGGAGCCATTGGGATTGGGAAGTGTAGGGGCATGGCGAGGTGCTGAAGTGTGTTGCCAGTTCGGTCCGGACCGTTCTGATCCGTATAAGGCCAGTGGTGTGTGTTTCCGAGTGCGGTCCGGACTGTTCCTGTCCCTCTCACCAGCCTGTGATGCGCGTCGCCAGCCCGGTCCACCTGTTCCTGCCCCTCGCACCCAAGCCTGTGGTGCCTCGCAGCCCGACCCGGCCTGTTCCTGCCCCTCGCCACTTCCAAGCCAATGGTGCCGCGTGTCCAGGACCGGCCTGTTCCTTGCCCTACGCACCAAGCCAATAGTGCACGCGTCGCGCCGCCCGGCCGTTCCTGCTCTCCGCGCACCAAGCCGGTGCGCGTCGTCAACCGGTCGGCCCATTCCTGTCCCCGCACCAAGCCTGCTTACGGTGCGCTACGTCACCCGGTACGGCCCGTTCCTGCTACCCGCACCAAGGGTGCGGGGCATCGACAATCCGGCAGGCCGTGCCCAGTTCACGTGCCTGGTCAGGTACGGTCAGCTCCCACACGGAGCCTAAGCAATCCGCTCCACCGATGTCCAGTCCAGCTCCAGCCAGCGGGGCCAGACCAGACCAGGGGCCTGCGGGGGGGTTATTAGGGGTGGTGGTCGCGCACGGGGCGGATCCGCCTCCGAAAGGAATGCACCACCGGCCCCCCCTGTTCGGTTTATGTTGTGGCGCAGTCGCGTGCGTCGCCTTTGAGGTACTGTCGCGCCCTGGCTCTGGGACTCTTATATGTTGAGCCAGGGTGTGTAGGTTCTATGTGTTTGTGTTTCTCTGTTTAGGATCTAGTTCATGTGTATCTATGTTGGCGGGGTGGTTCTCAATCAGAGGCAACGAGAATCAGCTGTTGCTCTTGTCTCTGATTGGGAACCATCACTTAGCAGCCTGGCTGGCACAGTGTTGTGGATCTTGTTGTTGGTTTGTGTTTGTTACAAGGACTTCACGTATCGTTTTGTTTTTGTTAGTGTGGTGAATATATAATTAAAGTATGTTCGCATTCCCACGCTCGCATTGGTCCCAATCCTTTCGCTTAGATCGTGACAGTTCCAGCCATTATTATGAGCCGTCCTCCCCTCAGCAGCCTCCGCTGGTGCGCTCGTTTTGTCTCGCGTGCGTGTGTGTGCGTGTGCCGGGGTGTGAATCCTGCAGCAACAGATCCCATGGCTCTTGACAGTTAGTTAATAAACACTGGCCTGTCAACAGCTGCACATGATGTAATGTGGAACTTCTTCTCACCCACACCCCCCCTCCTCCCTCCCCCTCCCTCGTTACAAGTAGCAGGGTGTTTGCAGAGCACCAGTCTGCCAAGCTAGTGTGAGTGTGTGTAAGCTCAGTGCCTCCCCTGCTACTACTACTACTACTACTACTACTCACTGGGAATTTACAACAGGAGCATGTTTTCAGCCCCCTTCAAAGGGAATTCCATGTTACAATGTCGGAAGTAGAATTATCAGAGGCAGCTGCCAACCTGTTGAGTGAAGCAGAGGATTTGCCAGGCAAGACGTAAGTTATAGATTCGTGCTCGTTTTCTGACACACATTGACACAGACACACAGGGCCAGGGGTAACTGGTTGGGTGCAGTTCAAACTTGCTTTCTAAGAGTTGTCTCGGGGGGATAAGGTGCATTTGCTTAGAAGTGAGATTCAGTAAGAATATGGACAGTTCTTTGCATTAAAACACAAGGCTGTTTCTCTGACTGTCAAATGTGTATCTGTGTGCTCACCTTTCGATATTTAGAGAGAGAGATGCAAACTGGTCAGGATCAAACTGCTTACACACATTCCAAATGTGGCCACATACCCAGCAGACATAACTTATGTATTTATTTAGACAAGGCTTGGAAATTCCTGTGCTCTCTCAGCTTGGTGAGATACATGCAGTGTCCCTTTGGACTTTAGTGTTTTTCTGTCTCTTTTCCCAACCAGCTGCCATGATGAGAGAGACAGAGTGCAGCCCAGGCATGATCCTGCCAGCAGGGCAGCTGGGCTAGGCTACATATGCTGGACATTGTGATTTAATGTCCCAAGCAGACCTGGGTTCAAATCCTAATAAAATATTTCGAACACTTGGAGTATTTGCTTTAGCCTGCCTGGAGTGCCAGGTAGTGGGTGGGACTTTTCTGTTGCTTCCATTGCATCAGGAAATCTCATCAAGCACCAGCTAAAGTATTTGAAATGATTCCGAACACTATTTAAACCCAGTGCTGGTCCTAAGGCAGGAAACCCATCTGATTAGTTTCAGGATGCAATAAGGTCTTCCTAAGGGCCTGTGTTTGGGGTGGGATCGGTGGAGGGAAGTGTGTTTCTGCAGCATTGAATCCCTGATGAGCTAGATGATGACATTATGCGCATTGTTTTGATAAAAAGTTTAAACCCAAGCAACCCTAATGAACTTGTGTGCCGTGGCACAGTGACATAACACGTTTTTCTTCCACAGACAAGCAATGAGCGCACCATCGTAAGTTTGAAGTCTTGTGTTACTGTCGCAGAAATGAAGGATATTCATTAGAATTCAATGAAGTTTCTAACAGTGTAGTTACAGTACATTATGTCCCTATGTCATGTGTAATACAGTATTCGCAGTTAATTTATTATTGCACGTGACATGAGCGCAGAGCAAAAATATGTCAATTCATTTTGCCAGATGCTCCTAGGCTTATTTTCCACAGAGCAAGCATATTTCATTTTAAATGTGTCACATATGTATGTCTCTGGCTGAGACATCTACAGCACGGCAAATCCCCCATATTCAACCTGTTGAAAGGAAACACAACATGAACAATTCTTCCCCCATACAAATAGGGTTAGCTACGTTAGATGTCAAATCTTGAGCCGACATACGAAGTGTTAAAAAGGGCATCGGGTGAAGATTGTAATAAAAACACACTTGATAGAATGCGGATCGGGAATGTAACAAATGTCTGTCTGTTCATCTCTTAGGAGTGAGCTAACACATAGCACATCATTTGCTAAATGCCTCACACCCATCCTGTATCTCACACAGCTGTGTGTGTGTTTGTGTTTGCAATGTGTGTGTGTGCATGTGTGTGTATGTAGCATATGTATTTACAGTGTGTGGGTGTGTATAAATCAACACTGTGGAACACCTTAATCACATGACAAGTTGTTTGATGACACTTCCTGTCTTCTCCAGTTAATTCCCCCCTGCCCTACCTATCTGTTAACTGGACCCTATAGGTAGCTCTGCTTTGTATACATCCTGTTGTTCCTCACTCAGCTCTCTGCTGTCTGTCTCCCTCAGCAGTCTCATTGGCCCTGGCCTAGCTCTGTTTGTTTTTCCATCTCCAAGCCTCCTGGCCTTTGTGGACACACACACACACACACACACATACACACACACACACACACACACACACACACACACACACACACACACACACACACACACACACACACACACACACACATGTAAATTCAGTATGAAAATGTATGCACTCACTAACTGTAAGTCGCTCTGGATAAGAGCGTCTGCTAAAATGACTAAAATGTAAAAATGTAAATTCAAAGGTGTCACATACATCCTTTGCCATTTTCATTTACACATCAGCCAGTAGACAATTTCAAAGTACTTGTACCTTTGACCTTTAACATTTAACATTGCCACTTTCATTCTTACACCCTACTGAGAAAGACCGTAGCTATAACCCAGTTAAAGCTTCACCCCCACAACAGCACATCTAACAGTACAGTGATACAGAAAGGCAGAAGCAGGGCGTAAACACATTTTATGCGTCCCAAATGACACCCTATTCCATATACAGTATAGTGCACTACTTTTGACCAGGGCCCTTAGGGAAGCTAGTGGTTGGCATATTTTGTAGAGCGCAATGACAATGTATTACATAAGTGTTTAATCTTGGAGTTCGTTGAACCTTTTGTACTTATCTTTAATACCATGATGGCTGTGGGTCTGTCTGTCTGTCCTGTCTCTCTCTCTCTCTCTCTCTCTCTCTCTCTCTCTCTCTCTCTCTCTCTGTCTGTCTGTCTGTCTGTCTGTCTGTCTGTCTGTCTGTCTGTCTGTCTGTCTGGGTAGTGGGTACAGGGCCACAGTGCCACAAAGCTTGTCCCAAATGGCACCCTATTCCTCAGGTAGTGTACTACTTTTGACCAAAGCCCATAGGGCCCTGGTCAGTAGTAGTGCACTACCCGAGCCATAGAGACAGGAGGTTGAGGACTGATCATCATACGCCATCTGTGCTGCTAGCCTGCCACACAGATGGACCTCTCTCTCTCTCTCTCTCTCTCTCTCTCTCTCTCTCTCTCTCTCTCTCTCTCTCTCTCTCTCTCTCTCTCTGTCTCTCTCTCTCTCTCTCTCTCTCTCTCTCTCTCTCTCTCTCTCTCTTTCTATACCCTCACATTCACATCATGCTTACCCCCCACCTATCAATGATTGAAAAGTAATAGCTATCTGGGAATTAGGCGGTAGCCTAGACATGCTCCTCTCTCTCAAATCTCCAATGTATAATTATCCTCCCCATTCATTCTGCACCCTGCCTGAGCAATCTGGATGAATCATTCACAAAACTAGGCCTTGGCTGGGGGGTGGTTCCGGGCTCCAGCCTGACCCCCTTTCCTTTTTAGCCCTCCTCCATTCAAACACACAGACAATATAAATAGGGTCCCGGGGCAAGGGCCAGTGCACTAATCAATGTCAACCATCGCTATCCATCCCAGGCTGACTGACACTTCCTGGCATGCTCATTGTTATTTTTTTGGGGGGAGGTATTGATCCAGGCTGTGTCCCAAATGGCACCATATTCCCTATATAGTGCCATTTGGGACACACACACTACCTCGCCAATAGGGTTTTTGTTTAGACTTGAGAGTCCATTTTCCTCTTGTTTTCATTGCATTATGTGATAGATGAAAGTGCTCATTGAAAACTCATGCAACAGAACGCATGTCTGGAATCATTCTCTCTGAGAATTTGCGTGGCACTGAGAGCCCAGATGGTGGTGAGTAGAAATGTTTGCCAACCGAGTCGGTCACTGTGTTTCGTGATGTATTATGACCAATAATGTTTAACTGGCAACACACAACACCAAACATTTATCAGACATTCCCTTGTATTCAGCTCAGAGGGAATGCCAAATGTAATCATTTGTTTCCAAAAGGTTTGTTTCCTCCAATAGAAATAGCTTTGGAGTTTAAAGTTCAAGCCACAACAACCAATTGATATCCCTGTTTGAACTATTCCTCCATAAAGAGCCCTTATTAGTGTACGGTTCTTTGCTTAGTGGAGAAATGGGAATATGAGTGGGTGAATGTTTAACTGTATGGGTACAAAGGGCAGCACTGTCAATACTGGTGGAGAGTGACCTCCCAGTCCCTGACACACACTGTAGAGTCATCAGATAGATTATAGGTGAGGCACAGCTGTAGAGAGTTTATGAGAAGTGTGACTTTCAACTCTGTGATAAAAATCCATTCATAATATGAGTGACATTCATTATTTGATCCAGAATAAATGAATGACAAAAATAATCAAAATACATTTTGTTAGCGTCTCCTTTGGATGTATGTGAACTTAATTTGAGCCAGGTTGCTGCAGCGGTAAAATAATCACGTGGCAGCATAAATTATTATGTAGATGAAAATGTATGGCCATTATTTGTAGGGGTTGATACATTCTTCATTAGTGCAAATCAATTCTGACATTTTAAAGTGGAAATAACAAACTTTAGAAGCCTTTTAAAACTTTGAATACATTTCCTGCTGTGAAAGAAAATGATCGCAACACAATGGTGATTAAATTAAGATCCTACATCTGTAGATTGATCAGTATGTCTACAGAACATATATTATTTAAGTTATGCACACCTTATTACAATTGTATATAATTTATCAACATTTTAATAAGTGATCATAATGCTATTTTCCTTTCTCATTATCCCCACCCAGCCCTCCCTCCCACCTCTCTAATCCACCCCTGTGCAACCCCAAATGCGCCCCCCTCCCTAGTTTCTCCCCCAGCAGATGTTAAAAAGAGAGGTTTCTCCCTCCCTCCCTAACCCTCTGGCTGCCTCCACCTCTACCCTGGCATCTAATTAGGGGTGAACACAAAGACTCCCAGATGTCAGGATTGTCCATGGACCTTTGATTGTGTCCATTCCACCCAGCTGACTGGCTGGCTGGCTGACTTACTGTCTTACTGGCTGGGACTAGCGTGTAATATGGCCATAGACGTGTGTCTCTTTGTTGTCTCTGTGCCGCCCCCAACAGAAGACTGGTTTTACATAGTGGTAATTGGGTTTGGTGTAAATCATTTGGAGAAAGGAGGGGGTGTTGTGTGTGAGGAGATAGTGTGATGAGGATAGGGAGGTCCCTGTGGGATTGTATTTTATGATGATAGCGTGGGCCAGAGATCATCACAGACGTAATCTGTTCCTAGTATTCTATGGCCTATTTATGATGCTGAGTTCCCTTGACCAATAAACAGACTAGTGAGACTCTGTCAGCTTCTACAGCATATGGGATAGACTGGGTATCAAACATAGGTCTCAAAACTGTGTTAGCCCTCTGAGCTAAAGCCTATAACTAAGTCTTCAGGACTATCCCAAATGTGCTAATCACGCTGAAAAGGTTACTCATCACACAAGTGTATGTTCACTGAACCACCTCTGTTACATACGATTATAATATAACATTATATGCCTTTTAGCAGACACTTTTATCCAAAGCGACTTACAGTCCTGCGTGCATACATTTTACATATGGGTGGCCACAGCTGAAATCGAACCCACGACCCTTGGCGTTGTAAACTAAATGTCTATCCTTGAGCTCTATACAGGGAAAGGCCATTGGGGACACTTCCAACCACTTGGCCTTTTCATTGACGTTACGACGGACATTTGAATCTTAAGTCTTTGTAAAATAACACGTCATGCATTTACATGTTATTGTAGTATTTCAATGTTCGGCTGCTGATATAAGACACTGCTCTACAAACATACGTCCTGCCTCGTGCATTTGCTCTCCTTTGCTTTTAGCCAGTTGCACATATTTCTTTGCTGTTTATCTAAGATCGAGAGTCATTTGCTTTGTTCAACCATTAGTTTGTCATTGTACGTTATCATGTTTCCCTACCTTTCCCATTCTCATATCTGACTCCAAATGTGTTTGGTTAAGCATTACGACTTCCTATCGACCACCTGTTTCTATACAACCTTACAGACCTGCTACACTACATTTACATTTTAGTCATTTAGCAGACGCTCTTATCCAGAGCGACTTACAGTTAGTGAGTGCATACTTTTTTTCATACTGGTCCCCCGTGGGAAACGAACCCACAACCCTGGCGTTGCAAACGTCATGCTCTACCAACTGAGCTACATGGGACTGCTAGAAGCGTAACTTTTGCAGAGCGTGAAACGCCCCCATTAATTTAAATGAATACTGGCATAAGCAGCAGGGCTCCATTAGAGGCTCTCACTGCTCAGCGTAAACGTATTCTCTGGTTCTATTTTCCAGACTCCCCTGTTAGAGTTTACCCTACTTTCAAGCTAAACGGTGTCATTGCATTTGACTGGTTAATCTATGACTTTTTTCGATTTAGGGCAGTCAAGTTCAAACGTTAATCCATTTTAATCATTTGCTCTCGATTACCCACAATCCCTATCTGTGCGTCCGCAGGAAGCGTGGCTGCTTTACATCCAATCTAATCTCTAGAGAGAAGACACTAACTGAAATGCAATCTAAACATGAATGAGAATTACAGCTGACGTAATGTCCTGGCACACATAGGCATCAGACCTGGGTTCAAATACTATTTGAAATAATTTCAGATACTTTGGGCATTTGCTTTAGCCTGCCAGAAGGGGCAGGTTTTGTATTTGAAATGATTTCAAATAGTATTTCAACCCAGGTTTGAGTGACATCAAAACTACTGAATGTAGTATCATTAGGGAGGAAATAACAAGAACAGGAACCGTCTGTGGTGGTGGCATAACCAGAGTAACCCTGCATGACGTCCTGTCCTGTCGTTGATCAAGCCCCTTCCTTCAACGTTTAGATGTAAAACAGCAAAAATGGGCTGACCAACCCGGAAAAACTGGTTGAAATGTCATCATAATGACGTCATTTCAACCAGTTTCTGGTTGTAATGATGTAATCTCAACCAGTTTTGCCAGTGTTGGGGTAAGAGTTGAATTGACCAATGAGTAGTCAATTGGGTTTTAGATGAACAATTTTTGTGTGGGTTTGGAATGCTATCTGGATATTACCAGTATATTGACTGTAACGTTTGGATATGAGAGATCGACAGATGTAGCATATCATTTTGATGTCAGTAGCATACTGACTGCCAAGTGTAGTCAAGACATTGAAGTCTCAGACAGGGTGGAACAGACAAGCCAGAGACAGAGGGCCTTAGGACCAGGGGGGATGTGGTTAGAAGACAGTCTGTGAGGCAAGTAAACATGGAATATTTCAGCCCTAAAAGAGATGAATTGTATTCAGTACCCAAAGCTATTTACACAGACTCAAGTGTAAGTTGCTATTGAATCAAAAGAGAAATTGTCTCTTTTTAAGTGGCTCTTATAATACGTAACATAACGCAATACACACACACACACACACACACACACACACACACACACACTGCCAATACATGACATACTATACAGCGGTCATGACAGAAGGTCCCTAACCCTTGGTGGTCACTATGCGACCTTTGACCCGGGCGCTTCACTGATGAGGAAGTTGTGTCCTTACTCTGTGGCAGGGCTGAGTGGAGGCACAGAGCCTGCTCTTTGTAAAGGAGTAGTATGCGTGAAGTGAAGTGTTTATCTTCTCCCTTAGCCTCCATTGGCCAGGTCGCGCTGGTTCCCAGCTCTGTTTGGAGAAGCCTATGAAAACATGGAGAAGGGGGAGGGAGGGGGACAGCAAACATATCAACTCAGGGATGATCAGTGGAGAGAGGCTCTCCCTCTCCTTCTCTCCAACACTTCCGGTTGCTATCAGGTTAGTAGAGCGAGCAGGCGGGCAGCACAATAATAACAGAGAGAGAGAAGCGGGAAGGAAAAAGAGAGAGAGAGGGCAGGAAGCCAGGAAAGAGGAGGGAGAGATAGAAAGGGTGAGGTAGAGAGAGCGAGAAAGAGAGAGAGAGAGGGAGCGTGGCGGTACCGCCTTCTCAGCTTCAAAGACGCAAAATATAACATGGACTCTGAGCTCTTTAATCACTAATGTGATTGCTCTACTAACTTACTACAGCCTCACTACTGATGTACTCACCAGCCAACTCGGAGGACCAAGGATAGTGTCTCTCCTGTACAAAATAGTGATATTTGGCTTCTCCCCTCTTCTCCCTCCCTCTCCCCACCCCTCCCCTCCCACAGTGGCTCCCAGGGCTGTGGCGGCGGGCTGCAGCGGGAGAGGAGGACCATGAACATACACCTGGAGAGGAGGGAGCAGCTAAAGAGACTGTCGCTGGACAGCAGCCTGGTGGTAAGTCAAAGGTGCAAGCTCCTGTCTGTGTCTCTGTCTCTCTCTGTGTGTCTCTCTCTCTGTGTCTGTCTCTCTCTGTGTGTCTCTGTCTCTCTCTGTGTCTCTGTCTCTCTGTGTGTCTCTCTCTCTGTGTCTCTGTCTCTCTCTGTGTGTCTCTCTCTCTCTGTGTCTCTGTCTCTCTGTGCCTCTCTCTCTCTGTGTCTGTCTCTTTCACTGTGTCTGTCTCTCTCTGTGTGTCTCTGTCTCTCTCTGTGTCTCTGTCTCTCTGTGTGTGTCTCTCTCTCGCTCTCTCTGTGTCTCTCTCTCTGTGTCTCTCTCACTGTGTCTCCGTCTCTCTCTGTCTCTCTCTGTGTCTCTGTTTCTCTCTGTGTCTCTGTCTATCTCTTTGTCTCTCTCTGTCTCCGTCTCTCTGTGTCCCCGTCTCTCTCTGTGTCTCTCTCTGTGTCTCTGTCTCTCTCTGTGTCTCTTTCTCTCTCTTTGTCTCTCTCAGTGTCTCCGTCTCTCTCTGTCTCTCTCTGTGTCGCCATCTCTCTCAGTGTCTCCGTCTCTCTCTGTGTCTCCGTCTCTCTCTGTCTCTCTCAGTGTCTCTGTCTTTCTCTCTGTGTCTCCGTCTCTCTCTGTCTCTCTCTCTCAGTGTCTCCGTCTCTCTCTGTCTCTCTCTGTGTCGTCATCTCTCTCAGTGTCTCCGTCTCTCTCTGTCTCTCTCTGTGTCTCCGTCTCTCTCTGTCTCTCTCAGTGTCTCTGTCTTTCTCTCTGTGTCTCCATCTCTCTCTGTCTCTCTCTGTGTCTCCGTCTCTCTCTGTCTCTCTCTGTGTCTCTCTGTCTCTCTCAGTGACTCCGTCTCTCTCTGTGTCTCCATCGCTCTCTGTCTCTCTGTGTCTCTCTCTCGCTCTGTGTCTGTCTCTCTCTCTGTGTCTGTCTCTCTCTGTGTGTCTCTGTCTCTCTGTGTTTCTCTGTCTCTCTCTGTCTCTCTCTCTCTGTCTCTCTCTGTGTCTCTGTCTCTCTCTTTCTCTGTCTCTCTCTCTCTGTCTCTCTCTCTCGCGTTGTCTCTCTCTGTCTCCGTCTCTCTCTGTGTATCTCTATATGTGTCGCTTTCTCTGTCGCTCTCTCTGTGTCTCTCTCTCTGTATCTCTGTCTCTCTCTGTCTCTCTGTCTCCATCTCTCTCTGTGTCTCTCTCTCTCTGTCTCTCTGTGTCACCGTCTCTCTCAGTGTCTCCGTCTCTCTCTGTCTCTCTCTGTGTCTCCATCTCTCTCTGTGTCAATGTTTCTCTCTGTGTCTCCGTCTCTCTCTGTGTCTCCATCTCTCTCTGTCTCTCTCGGTCTCTCTCTGTGTATCTGTCTCTTTTTCTCTCCTTCACTACAACTCACACAGGTTAGAGAAAAGTACAAACCAGACCTGGGTTCAAATATTGGTTGTTTTCAATTTCAAATACTTTGAGTGCCAGATGGGCAGGATTTGCAGTTGCACTTTTGGGACTACTCCATTGGTTCCATTGAGGTTAACTCAATCAAGTGCAGCTAAAGTATTTAAAACAAAACAGCTACTATTTGGCTTTGAACCCAGGTCTGATACACTAAACATACCCTGTCAGACGGTTTGAGGAAAAGCAGCCTCCTCTGGCTGTGTTTGTGTCGACGTGATTGACAGGCTTATCTATCCCCCGGTGTCTAGAGCGACACACAAGACTGGAGAGTGGAAACTTGTTTTTGTCAGGGTTAACTCAAGGTGAACCCAGTAATAAGTGCTCCTTTGGAATGTCAAGTACAAGCACGTCTGTCTGTGGTGGTAGGTCTCGATTATGGCCTTCCGTGCGTATTTTTGTTTTCACATTGTCCTTTCCAGCATGGTTCCAGCAACTATGGTGGATGTGTAACCAGGCCAGCACAGTACAACCTGGCTTAGCTTGGCTTGGTTTAGCCCTAGTGTAGTGTGTCCACCCACTCTGCCCAGAGTGGGTGAAACCGCTATGGTGATGAAATTTGCAGGTGGGGTCTTTCTTTAACATACTGTATCATCAACATTATATCCAAAATGTCGGATTTCATAACCTAATACAGTGCTATGAAAAATTATTTGCCCCCTTTCTAATTTTCTCTACTTTTGCATATTTGTGATACTGAATGTTAGCAGATATTCAACCAAAACCTAATATTAGATAAAGGGAACATAAGTGAACAAAATACACAACAATTACATATTTATTTCATAAACAAAGTTATGCAACACCCAATTCCCCTGTGTGAAAAAGTAATTGCCCCCTTACACTCAATAGTTGGTTGTGCCCCCTTCAGCGGCTGACAAACAAACTCTTGCCTGTAGTTGTTGATCAGTCTCTCATGGCGCGGGGAGGAATTTTGGCCCTCCCCTCCTCGAACTGCTTTAACTCAGGGACGTGGGGGTTTTGTGCCCGTTTAAAGTCCTGCCACAACATCTCAATTGGGATTAGGTCTGGACTTTGACTAGGCCATTCCAAAACTTCCAATTTGTTGCTTTTTAGCAATTTTCATGTAGACTTTTCATGACCCAGTGCGCTTCAGCTTCAGCTCACAGATGGATGGTCTGACATTCTCCTGTAGAATTCTCTGGTACAGAGCAGAATTCATGGTTCCTTCTATTAAGGCAAGTCGTCCAGGTCCTGAGGCAGCAAAGCATCCCCAAACCATCACACCACCACCAACATGCTTGACCTTTGCATTATTTATTGGACACCCAACCTAGAGGGAATCAGGTTTATGTGTATCAGAAATATGTGACGCAGAAATGATTGGTTTTAAGTCATTTTCATAAGAGAATCAAATCAAAAAGTCTCAAATTCACGTCTAAGATGTTGATTAAATGGTGGTAATTAAATTATACTGAAAAGTGTTTCACTTCCATTCACCATGATATGATCATATCCTCATAGCACTTCAGATGGACATCTTGTGCCTGATTATTGCCCCTCGTTTATGACACCCTATGTAATAACAGGCGGTGCAATTACCGTTTGAAGATTTGTGATATGGCTTTTATTGCTTTAATTGGACACGTGTTGGCCTGGTTCACTGTCCAGGCTGATACTGGGCCATATTAATCACACGCCATTACATTCAACAATATTTGTTATAACATGAATGCATTGTCTCTCTCCCTCAAGGGACAGCTTGAACTAGATGTGGCTGTTTCATAGTGTACACACGGAGAATGATTCATATTATGACTACTAGACTTGTAGACTTATAGGCACAATCACGTCAGCAACAATACATCTACCATACTAGTTCTTAGACATTTCCATAACGCTTACATACGTCCATGGGTGCAACTTTCACTGGGGACGGGAGACGGAGGGACGGGGGACCAATAAAAGGGGTTTGTAATGCATTATAGATATTGATGACATAGAAAGGTTCCGTGTTACCGACGGGAGCACGATGCACTTAGAAATGTCCTTGTTTTTGAAAGAAAAGCATTTTTTTGTCCATTAAAATAACATCAAATTGTTAAGAAATACAGTGTAGAGATTGTTAATGTTGTAAATGGCTATTGTAGCTGGAAATTGCTGATTTTAATGGAATATCTACATAGGCGTACAGAGGACCATTATCAGCAACCATCAGTCCTGTGTTCCAATGGCACGTTGTGTTTGCTAATCCAAGTTAATCATTTTAAAAGGCTAATTGATCATTAGAAAACCCTTTTACAATTATGTTAGCACAGCTGAAAACTGTTGTGCTGATTAAAGAAGCAATAAAACTGGCCTTCTTGAGACTAGTTGAGTATCTGGAGCATCAGCAATTGTGGGTTCGATTACAGGATCAAAATGGCCAGGGTAAAAGGGATCTTGAAGAAGGAAGGCTTTCACTCCATTTTGCAACGCCATGCCATACCCTGTGGACGGCACTTGATTGGAGCCAATTTCCTCCTACAACAGGACAATGACCCAAAGCACAGCTCCAAACTATGCAATAACTATTTAGGGAAGAAGCATTCAGCTGGTATTCTGTCTATAATGGAGTGGCCAGCACAGTCACCGGATCTCAACCCTATTAAGCTGTTGTGGGAGCGGCTTGACCGTATGGTACGTAAGAAGTGCCCATCAAGCCAATCCAACTTGTGGGAGGTGCTTCAGGAAGCATGGTGTGAAATCTCTTCAGATTACCTCAACAAATTGACAACTAGAATGCCAAAGGTCTGCAAGGCTGTAATTGCTGCAAATGGAGCATTCTTTGACGAAAGCAAAGTTTGAAGGACAAAATTATTATTTCTATTAAAAATCATTATTTCTAACCTTGTCAATGACTACATTTCCTATGCATTTTGCTATATTTCCTATTCAAACTAATTTCATGTATGTTTTCATGGAAAACAATTACATTTCTAAGTGACCCCAAACTTTTGAATGGTACTGTATATAGGGGAAGAATCGTGTTTCATTGCCCTAGGAGAGGAGCAGATGGAGCCCTGTAGCATTGGTAGAGGGTTAGTGTGGCGCTAGTGGCAGAATGGGCCAGCGGGCTGAGTCGTTACGCAGGGATGGGGGCACTATGGTGGGAAATGTGAAATTATACTGAAAAGTGTTTCACTTCCATTCACCATGATATGATCATATCCTCATAGCACTTCAGATGGACATCTTGTGCCTGATTATTGCGCCTCTTTTATGACACCCTATGTAATAACAGGCGGTGCAATTACCGTTTGAAGATTTGTGATGTGGCTTTTATTGCTTTAATTGGACACGTGTTGGCCTGGTTCACTGTCCAGGCTGATACTGGGCCATTTAAATCACACGCCATTACATTCAACAATATTTGTCTGTTCATTTAGTCATGAATGCATTCTCTCTCTCTCTCTCTCTCTCTCTCTCTCTCTCTCTCTCTCTCTCTCTCTCTCTCTCTCTTTTTCTCTCTCTCTCTCTCTCTCTCTCTCTCTCTCTCTCTCTCTCTCTCTCTCTCAAGGGACAGCTTGAACTAGATGTGGCTGTTTCATAGTGTACACATGGAGAATGATTCATATTATGACTACTAGCCTTATAGGCACAATCACGTCAGCAACAATACATCTACCATTCTAGTTCTTAGATATTTCCGTAACACTTACATACGTCCATGGGTGCAACTTTCACTGGGGACATGGAATGTAATACAAAACGAGGCAACGTTGTGCTTTAGGACCATGCGGACACCTCCGACCGGTCTGGTAAGCTGTTTGGAGTATTTATCCCCCCCCCAAAAAAATATTATATATATGCCCCCCCCCACTTAAAATATTGGCGCTGCATTATGACTGCATTATAACTCATTGTGAGGGTTTGTAATGCATTATAGATATTGGTGACATAGAAAGTGTTACCAACAGTTCTAATACCAGCTGGAGTATATAGGGGCAGAATGATGTTTCATTGCCCTAGGAGAGGAGCAGAAGGAGCCCTGTAGCATTGGTAGAAGGTTAGTGTGGAGCTAGTGGCAGAATGGGGCCAGCGGGCTGAGTCGTTACGCAGGGACGGGGGCACTATGGTGGGATATGTCTGGCTCTGGCCTGCCCTGGTGAGGAGGGATATGGATAATCCCAGCCAGGGTTCCAGAGCCCTTGTGGCCCTGGCAGAGAAACTCACTAAAGCTTGTAAACACTCCCTTTCCTGAGAGGATATGAGCCTCCCGATACATTTATTTTCCCAGGCATCTGCGAAAACAAGAAAGGCCATTTCTGACATTCCGTCTGGCGACAGGCCCAGCATTCATGTTCCAGTTTCCAGCTCGAATCAGAATGTACCTGTATCTGGTCACTGGTTAGTTAGACAATGGGTATCTATAACTCGTCTAAAGGTTTCCAGTGGTGAAATTATAGTTAGTTACAAGTTCCATTGAAGCACTTGTTTTTCTCACTGTGTTGATTGAGATATGAATAAGATGTATGCCCTTACAGCATTATCTTGGGGTTCCTGCACAAGACACACACATCTGCTGTGTAGGGCTAGTAGGTCAAACTTCTCAACCCAGACAAGCACATTTCAATAACCTTCCAGAGTCAAAACACCATGTGTTACCTGTCTACAGAGGAGCTGCGGCTAAATATTTACCTCATCTACTCTTCACTAGATGGATTACATGACCCCGGCTCACAAAAAAGAGGCATCCATCTCTGTTTTGGGTGATTTATAGGATATATAGAGAGATGGTAGTGACTCGACATATGTTTCCTCCACAATGAAGCCTGTGTTTGGGGAAATAGCCAACAGATACATGGGCCAATCTGGGTCAAAGCTGTTTGAAAGGTATAGACTGAATCTTTACAGTATTACAAATGACATATGTGACATACGTATTATGCGTTTATGTTCATAAGCAACATGTAATTGGAGGATAGTGTTGGTTATGTTGACCTGCTGGTATGAAGATGCACTACTGTCAAGTGGAATAGTGCCTACTGTGCATATGAAAGAAGATATCCAGCTTTATTGATCCAATTAACTCCAATAGACTTTATACAGGAGGTCAGTTGGGTTTAACCATTTAATAACCCCACGCAGGGTTATCTCTCTAAAGGAAGGGCGCAGGGCGAGCTGTAGCCTAACTAGGGCACTCTCCGCATTACATTACATAAGAGATCTGTGTTGCTGGGTGGACTCTCTGTGTATATGTATTTTTATCGTTTTAAAGTCTGCCTGCTGCAGATGAGACTGCTCTTAGTCATGCAATTATGCAGTGATGCAGTATATTGTATCAGAATGATGCCCTTCTGTGTCTGCTGCCTCTGCCTGCCCACAGCCCAGCAATTAGCCCTAATATAGGTCAGGATCCAGCCCCATCAGAGTCACTCTTCTGCTCCCTCATGCCCTGTTACTTCTCATTGTACATGTTAGCCATGCATGCACCATGGATGGGGCCAGACCAAAAAAGTATTAAAGGGGCAATCTGCGATTTGTACATCCATTTTTGGACTTTTAAATTATGGATATATACCTATTGATATAATTTATACATGTTTCTGCCTCATGAGGTTAGGGTGACCGCTTTGTTGTTGTTTGAACTGCAGACTGGCCCTTCAAAGCTATGGTGTGGGTTTCCATTTGTGAAATTATATAGGTTTTTGTCTATTTGAGTTGCAGTAACTTTTTCAAAATTCCCGGACTTCCAGAAAACCTAGTTGGGATGCAAACTGGAAATTTTGGGAAATGTATCAAAATTTTGCAACCCTACTGTCTGTCTTTCCATCCGTGACATCAGGCACATGCGGTATGATGATGTATCAAGAGAGGAACGGGTGTGTTTATGAATCAGACATGAAACAATACAATACATCATAAGGTCAAACGCATCAACACACCCTAACCCGTTAGTGAGTAAGCAGCTCAGAATACCGTTGTTTCTGCAACCTCTCCCTATTTCTTGCCAATATTGTATTTTATCCGTGCAGCCGTGTATTCATGGTTAGAGATAATTGACAAAAAAAGCAAAAGCAAATAGAACATTTATAATACTCCACGGGGAGGGTCAATAATCAAGTGTTCCACGTTACTGATTAAACGCTCACTGGTTGGTTGTGAATTGTTGCTGAATAAACAGCATGTGGGAGTGCTTTTCCTGTTGTGCTCTGGTCTATGGATATATTTTGTACAGTTGTGATATGTGATTGGAGGTGATTTATTTTGGTGGTGTTGGGGATGGGTGAGGTTATTTTGTTTGTGTAGGTGGTGATTGGTGAGATCCAATCGGAGGAGAATGAGGTAGCTGTGGTCGTATTCTGATTGGGAGCCATATATATTCTGTGTGTTTTTTCTTGTGTGTGGGTGATTTGTTGGTAGTGTATTTAGTATAGAAATCCTCACGATGTATTTGTTGTTTTGTGCTTAAATAAATAAGTTTAGACGGTATGATAGAATAACCTACCAAAAAGGACAGTAGCCAGGAGCAAGGGCTGGACACAGGAGTTATGGATGCCTTAAGGACTTTTGGACATGGAGGAGATTCGGGCTGAAAGGGTCCTCTGGGCAATGAACCGGGAGGAACATCATCGCCGTGAAGAGCTGGAGGCAGCTGCAGCGAGAGGAGGTGGTTGAGGAGGGAATATCACCGCCGTGAAGAGCTGGGAGGCAGCTGGCAGCGAGAGGAGAGGTGGTAAGAAGAGGAAGGGAGTCGAGGCTGGAAGTTGGGGGTTATCCCGAAAAATTTTGGGATATGGTTTTGAGCGCCTGGGCAGCAGGAGAGGTTGCCACAGGGGAGAAAAGTGAGAGAGTATCGGATTACGTGGAGAACAAGTAGGAGGGAGGGAAGTTGTTGTAGATGAGAGATGAAGTCCAGTCTGTGGTCCGTCTGATCCCCCAGTTAAGGCGGGTGTTTCTGCACTGGTCCGGGTTCCTACTCCACGCACCAGGTCCAGATCGCCAGCCGGTCTGGAACTGCCCGGCCTGCTCAACGCCGGCCTGAACTGCCTGGGCCTGCCCAACGCGTCTGAACTGCCCGCCTGCCTGGGCCAACGGCTAGCCCGAACTGCCCGCCCGCTCAACGCTCGCTGAACTGCCCGCCTGCCCAACGCGCCTGAACTGCCCGCTGCTCAACGCCGCCTGAAACGTCGCTTCGCCCAACGTAGCCTGAACTGCCCGCCTGTACTGAGCCTACAAAGCCGCCCCTGCCATGAGCTCAGGAGAGCTCGACAGACCGGGAGTAACGGCCGCAGACAGGATCAGCCAGAGCTCTTCCCCGCCAGATAGGATCAGCCAGGAGCCTTCGGCCAGACAGGATAAAGCAACTTCCCCGCAGACAGGAGAGAGCTCCGCCAGACAGGAGAGGTAGAGTCAGACAGGAGCAGCTGGAGCCTTTCCGCCAGACGGGGATAGCCAGAGCCTTCGGACATGAGTGGCCAGATCCAACAGCATGAGCAGCCAGATCTAGCTGGTTAGGAGCAGGCAGGATCGCTCAGTTTAGCCATGAGCAGCCAGATCCGCTGAAGCTGCCAGGATCTCGCCAGATCCGACAGCTGTGCCAGGATCCGCCAGAGCCGTACAGAGCTAGTGATCCGCGACAGGATGTCAGAGCGTGGCCAGGGATCCGGGCCAGAGCCGTCCGTGGGGCCAGGATCAGCCAGAGCTGCCCCGAGAGCAGAGCCAGCCAGCCAGGATCGGATCTAGTCAGGTAACTGCCCTTTGCCTCAGGTGTTGCCCCTTAGTCCGGGGTGCTGCTCCCTGAGTCCGGCAGTGCTGCTCCTGAGTCCGTGCTGCTCCTGAGTCCGGTGCTGCCCGAGTCGGTGCTGCCCCTGAGTCTCGGTAGCGTGTCCTTTGGGTATTGCCCTCATAGCGGTATTGCCCCAGAGGTCTGTGCGCGGAGTCCCGTTAGCCCGGTGCCAGCCTTTATCCCGGTGCTGCCCCTCTTAGGCGAAACCAGGGGTGCCCTTAGTCCAGGTGGGGGTTAGGGGGAGGGTGGTATTGGGAGGCTATCAAAGCAGGTTGGTGATGTGGGGAGGGGGGGATCGCGACCGGGGCCAGAGCCGCCACCATGGACAGACGCCACCCAGACCCCCACTGATGTTGGTGCGGAGTTCCGGCACCTTTAGGGGGGAATAACACTCTGGGCTCTATGGAGTTAATGTGAGCCAGGGTCAAGTATTTTCATGTGTTTGGGTGTATTTCTATTTGGTGGTGTTGGGATGGGGTGAGTTTATTTTGTTTGTAAGTCAGGTGGTGATTGGTCTGATGATTCTAATCGGAGGTAACGAAGTCAGCTGTCGGCTCAAGGTATTCTGATTGGGAGAATATATTGTGTGTTTTTGTGTTGTGGGTTATTGTTTTTTGTGTGTTAGTAGTATTCAGAAGAACTTCAAGGATCGTATATTGTTGTTTTTCGTGGTTGCTTTGGGTTAATAAAGAATGTTACTGCAAATGCATTGGTCTCCCTCCTTCAGACGGTCGTGGACATCTGTTTGTCTCTGTGTTGTGTTTCTGGGCAGAGCTGGGTTCACATACTATTGTAAACTCCTCCTGGTAGCAACATTAATTGCATTCAATTATCTTCCACTCCTACCTCCTTCTACTCAGCCTAACTAGCTCCACTCTGGCCTGCTCTGCCTCTTGTTATGGCAGGACTGCATTTCCCACTCTCACCATCCCCTACCTTGCACTCGTTCTAATTACTCTGCACTGAACTGCATTCCCATCACTACCTCCCCAGTATATCAAGCCCCGTTTTTCAGCCAAGCCCTGTCGATCGTCTCAAACCGACAGTAAGGAGGTCGATTATAAGATCCTTTCTTGACTGCCTTGTTCTACTGCCCGAATCCCGAACCTGCCCTGGACCGACACTCTCCGATCCTCAGACCCTCCGGTAAGCGCCTTGCTCACCACGATATTTGCCTCCAGCTCCCCGATCTGTACTTCTGCCCGCCATTCATATTGCTGCGGTGTGTGTGTGTTCTGTGTTGATACCTGATGAGCGCGTGCCTAGACGTTTCACCACCCTCAGCCCGATACCCCATAGGGGAACACACAAAAGACTGGATTGGACACCCCCCGGACATTTGGTGACCCCGGAGCACAGGTACCCACAGGAGGACCCTGAAAGACCCCCTGACACCCCTGGGACCCTTCCCGCCTGTAACCTGAATAAAGAACTCGAATTTGAACTTGCGCTGGGTCTTTGCTGTGACAGAATCATCGACCCATCATGGACCCAGCGCACTCTCCACCACGCATGGAGGAAGAGCCAGAGAGGACTGCCCTGGCAGCGACTGGAACGCACTGAGGGAGAATAAAGATGGCTGGGACATCCCTTCTCCAGCTATTCAACCAGCAGAAAACATAACTGCAGCAACAATAGCCAGCCTAAGCCCTGCAACTATCCAAGCCCGGCTAACTGCAGGTTTTTGTTCCTGTACCACCGATACTCCTTCATCCCTCCGCAAGAGGTCCAATGCGGCAGGGGCCGGCAGTGCGCACAGATCCCCACGCCTCCTGAACCAAGGATGGGAACCCGAACGCTTTGATGGAACCAGAAGCAAGTAAGACCATTCTAGAGCAGTGCCGAATCAGTTTGCACTACAGCCAGGATTTCAACAGAGGGAGCAAGATAAATTCACAGTTGTGGGGAACGGGGAATTCGACCGGCAAACCAGCTGTGCCTAGTGCTTGAGGAGGAGATGTTAAAGGTTTTGACAGGCCTCGCAACAGCCGAAGGCAAAGCTTGCTCACATCGTAGGGAATGGAAGTGGAGACTTCTCCATTGACTTCGTATCCCGGAAATGTAAAGTGCTAACAGAGGCACTGGTGCAACTCCATAGGGGGATATAAAGGAAACTTGTTTCCTATGACCCACCTCAACGCTTTGATGCCGCCATTGACCTGCACAGTCGGATTGACATGATACAGACCCGGGAGTGAGGGAGAAGGGGTAAACTGCATCGAATTTCCGGATACCGCTCTGTCCAGCCCCTGCCCCGCTGGGAAGTCATAGCTAACTCAATCAGCCTGAGCCCATGGGAGATTGGCCGTGCCTCTCTGACTCCCGAGGAGGCCGGCGCCGGCCTAAGCTCCAACCTTGCCTCTATGTGGTGGCGAGAATCACGTGGAGCGGCAAAAGCCGCAGCTCACCAGTGTAGGGGAGATG
This sequence comes from Coregonus clupeaformis, assembly GCF_020615455.1. Classification (NCBI taxonomy): domain Eukaryota; kingdom Metazoa; phylum Chordata; class Actinopteri; order Salmoniformes; family Salmonidae; genus Coregonus; species Coregonus clupeaformis. Next base: position 92,515,497 of record NC_059192.1, read on the forward strand.
TGAGCAAAATATCCATCCGAAAGACCCTGCTTCACCCTCCGCCTTCAGCTTTCGGACAAGATTAACATTGGCCGCTCTTTGTGGATTCCGGAGCGGAAAAATATCATGGACTGAGCTTGCACAGCCAACTGGGGGATCATCATCAACTGACACAACCATCTTCTGCAGAGCCCTGGATGGGCATCATCTTGGCACTGTCACTCATACCTCCGCCCCTGTGACAATCCCAGGTTAGAAACCAACAGGAGTATCAGTTCACCTCCTACACTACTGGCAACCACTCATTTGGATACGTGGCTCGGAATAGCACAACCCCCACATCGACCGGGAGACAGGAAACAGTCCGGAGTGGGGAAGGAGTTGTTACCAGACCTGTTTAAGGGGGCACCTGCCCGTCACCGGGAAGCGGATCTAGCGCTACTCTCCGACATATCCAATGTTCCGCCGTTACACAGCCTGGAAAGAGTGTGTTCAACAAATCCAAGGCGACATCTCTAACCCCCACACAGACCCTATGACATGCGCGGATTGATTCTGTGGAGGACCTCCAAGGCGCGTATTCACTGTAGCCCCGGAAAGAAATGGAGGACTACATTAACGACTTCTTGCTCCGATAATAGACCGCCCCCTTCGCGAGGGAGCGGGATTTCGGCAAGAAGGAGCTCATGCATAGATTACCTGAACGAATAGATTAAGAATCGCTACCCACTGCTCCTTACTTTCGGGCCTGCCCCTCGAAACGCTGCAGGGAGCCACTGTATTCACTAAGCTGGACCTCCTTCGCAAGGCCTATCATCTGGTGCGGATGAGGGAGGGAGACGAAGGAAGAACCGCCCCAACACACCAACGCACATGAATATATCATGCCCCTTCGGCCTCACCAATGCCCTGAGCAGAGGGAATAGGGAATGCAAAACAAGTATTTGAGATATTTTAATATTCTCAAAGACTTGTCAGAACACACGCACCAGTGTTGGACCGCGCGCCTTGGAGAACTGTGAAGGAGAGAAGTGGAGTATGCCAAGACAGCTCATTCCTGGGGGTAAGTGGTGACGAGGGAAGCATTCAGATGGATCCCCCAGAAGGTGTGGCTGTCACTTCCTGGCCAGTCTCCCGAGTCTCGGAAGAAGTTGCAACAGCCTGGGCTTTGCTAACTATGGAGATTATCAGAAACTATAGCACAGTGGCTGACCCTCACGGGCGCTAACCAGACTAAACAACCGTACTCAATGGACATCAGTGCTGATAAGGCCTCTTCAATATCCTCAAGACATGTTTCACTTTGCTCCCATCCTCCAGATGCCAGATGCAGCAAGGCAGTTTTGGTGGTGGAGTAGATGTCGGAGGAGTGGGTGCAGTGCTTTTCAAAGAGCAGCTGAGGATGGCAAGATGCACCCCTGTGCCCACTCCCCCGGCGGCCAACCCCCTGCCGAATGCAACTACGACATTGGGAACCGCGAGCTGTTTGGCCGTCAAGCTCGCCCTGAAGAATGGCGGCACTGGTTAGAGGGGTCAAAGGAACCATTCGTAGGGTGGAGAGACCACAAGAACCTGGAGTATATCCAAACAGCCAGGAGGCTGAACTCCCCCGTCAACAGCGGTGGTCCCTGTTCTTTACGCGCTAATTTCACGCTCTCCTACGCCCGGGATCCCAACACCTCAAACCCGATGCTCTTCCCGGATGTTTCAGAAGGACGAGACCACCGCATGACAGGCTCATTCTTCCAGCCACTGGGTCGCATGCGGCCTCACCTGGGAGATCGAGAAGCAGGTCATGGAGGCTTCGGGACCAGCCAGGTCCAAGCACCAGCGCCCCAACCGTTTGTTCAGCAAATCTCAGGTACCTGTGATTAGTGGGGGGCACGAATGCTGGGTATCGGCATAGGATCCCTTATTGGTCGCAGAGGTTCTGTGTGGCGGGGGTTTAGAGGATGTACGAGAATATCCGAGTTGTCACTCTGTAAATCCGAAAACAAGACTCCCAACCAGCCTCCAGGGCTGCTGCAACCCCTACATACCCAAGAGGCCCTGGTCAGCTTCACTGATTTGTTAGGGCTTCCGCCTCTGAGGACACACATATTTAATTGGAGTTTAGTAAGATGAGCCCACTTCGTGCCCTTCCCAAACTACCTTAAAGAGACTCCCAGGTGGTCCTGGAACATGTGTTCTCGTATCCATGGCCTACCCCAGGATATAGCGTCAGACCGGGGCCCGCATTCTCAGCAACCTTTTGGAAGGAGTTGTATTTGGAGCTACCGCCAGCTATCGCCGATTCCACCCGGAGTCAAACGGCCAGACTGAACGCATGAACCAGGAGTGGAGAAGGCACTGAGGTGTGATTGGCTTCCCAAAATCCCCCGGGCCTGGGTCAACACGCTTGGGTGGAATATGCCCATAATTCACCTCACCAGTCTCCACGGTCTCCCTTCAGTGTGTCTACGGATCAACCTCCACTGTTTGCCAGCCAGGAGGCGGATGCCACCTGTCGTTTTGGCATGCCCGCGGCCGCCGCCGCACTCTGGGGCCCAGGCTCGCACTGTGCTCCTGAAGTCTGGAATCAGCTACGCCCGCCGGGTGGCAACGACGGAGGACCCCAGCAGCTACTTACCGGTTGGTAGAAGGTTGGCCGTCTGGCCGGGATCTGCCGCTGGTTGTAGGACAAAGCTGGCCGATGGTCCTTCTGTGCAGAAAGTATAGTAAGGCGGTCGACTTCAGTTGCCCGCCTCCACGCGGGTCACCCCACCTTCCACGCCTCCAAGGTCAAGCCGGGTCATGAAAGTCCCCGGTCCCTGCAGCCCGGCGCCACCCCCTCCGCGCCTCGTAGATGGCGGTCCTGTCTTCACCGTCCGGGGCTGCTCCGCTTCTAGGCGAAGGGGGTAGGGGCCTCCAGTAGTGATTGGGAGGGATATGGTCAGAGGAGGAGAGGACCTGGATCCCCAGGAGGATAGTGGACCGACTCCCTTACACGACTTCACCGAGACTATATCTGATCAGGCCTGCAATCGTAGGGGGCCCAAGAGGGGTTCCTAGCCGTCCCGGCCCGCCCCTGCCCCTGTCTAGTGCCTGGTCTGTTGCCCACGGTGACCCTCCAGCTCCTCTGAGGATGAGGAGATTCACTGGACCCGCGGAGGAGTTTGACCGCGCCTGCTCCTCCACCCTCCCGCATGATGTTGCCTCTGATGGGAGACAGGGGGGGTGGGTCATGAGCACCTCTCCCCCCCTGGTAGCAACATTAACTGCATTCAATTATCTTCCACTCTGCCCACCTCCCCCCCTCTACCCCAGCCTAACTAGCTCCACCTGCCCCGCTCTGCTCTTGTTACTGGCCAGCTGCACTGCATTTCCCACTCACCATCCTCACCTTGCCTCGACTCTGTTCTAATTACTCTGCCATGAACTGCATTTCCCCACTACCCTCCCAGTATATCAAGCCCTGTTTTTCAGCCAAGCCCTGTCAGATCGCCCTCTCAAACCCCGACATAACCTGCCTGTTGCGCCTGACTCCCGTTTGTGATACCGATCCTTTTGATGCCTCCTTTTCTATGCCCCGCTATCCAACCGCCGACCTCGACTACTCTCCGATCTTCAGCCCCCCCCCGTAAGGCCTCTCACCACGAGATTTGGCCAGCCCATGATGCGAATATGGTGTTGTGTGTGTGTTCCAGGTCCGACACAGATGAGGTGCCAGAGTACCACCCACCCGATACGCCGCCTCCATCACTGGGGACAACACACACTAAGCACTTGGACTGACACCCCCGGACATTTGGTGACCCCCCGAGCAGAGGTACCCACAGGAGGACCCTGAAAGACCCCTGAACGCCTGGGACCCCCTCCCGCCTGTAACCTGAATAAAGAACTCTGAATTTGAACTTGGCTTTGGGCCTTCTCTGTTCGTGACAACTATTTGTTTTCTGTGAACGTTTGATTGAGCCTTTCTGGAGTGCCATTTGGGCAGGGTTTGCACTTTGCACTTTTGGTACTATTCCATTGGTTCCATGTGCACCAGGCAAGCTCAGTCAAGCGTAGATTAAGTATTTGAAAGAAAACAAATACCAACTGAACCCACGTCTGGTTTATGGGTAGCTGTCAGGCTCCTGGTTCTGGGTAGCCTTTCCTCAAATAATATGTTTTATGTGCTAGTTTTGTTCCATTGTTATCCAGAGCCTACGTGTTGTTTCATAGACCTACTCCACATTGGCTGGAGACAGAGCAATAAAACAAGCCAGAAATGGGAACATATCTCCAAAACAGACAAATTAGTTTGGTTTATGCATAATTTAAGTGCAAATTAATTGGAAGATAAGCCAGTCTGGTTGGTAAAGCTTTTTTTTTCTTCACCATAGCCATAATACAGTCTGGCACCACTGTGCCAAGTAGAGACAAATAAATAAAACATGGAGCTGGGTAGCAACTACTGTGTACTGGGGTTGACATGCTTGTTAAGGGGATAGGGCTCTTACATTGCCATGCAGTCCAATGGGGAAGTTTGATATCACATCCTATTGCTCAAACGACTGTGTGTAACTGAGAGTTATAACAGTGTAGAAATCCACTGACGACCCGCTCTGGTCTGAGGACGATTCTCACGCCAGAGTATAACAGCATGTATAACTCTAAAGGGGATGTCTCCACAGTCCACACACTGTTTGAAGGTGGCTTAGGGTTAAAAGACGTGTCAAATAATCATGATGGAGAGAAGTGATCAGGGTTTAACCTATGACCCATTCCTTTTAGCACGTGGTGGAGCTTAGGGCCTCAACAGTGATCAGGGAGCATGTGATAGTTTTACATAATGGGGATTTGGAGTCCCCACTTCAAGCCCCCATGTGTTTTAAATGAACTTCTCTCGGCAGGGGTGTCCCAACCTCCCAGCCTCTTTCTCCATCTCCCACCTTATAACAGCCTCTCTTAGTGGCAGGGACATACTGCTCATACCTGGCGAGACCCATAGGGGTAACTGTGTGGTGTGGGAACCAGGCAGAATGCGGGGCCACTCTGGCTCTTACTCTGTCTGAGACCTAAAGGCGTTTTAAAGAAGTTTACCCCCCCCCCCCGCTAATCTCATGGGAACTACCTTGGCGGAGTTGGCTCTCGTGTGGCTAGAGAGAAATTATTACAACCTTGGATGTTGGATCACGATTCCCCCGAGTGGAGTTCCAACCCTGTGGTATCCCCCATATTCACCTTATCCTGTGGGTAAGATTAGTCGGGCGCTCGGCCCCTGTTTGCTCATAAAACTGGTTTAATCGCTACCAAGGTCGTTTTGATGGTGATACTGGCCACTCGTCTAGTTTTCCGACCTTAATGAGATTTGTCTAGCCTTAATGAAACTTTCCTCTGGTTTTATTTCATGCAATTATGAACTCCATATGGACTTGTTAATCACATTCTGTATAACATGTATTAGGTATTTAATACACATATTAGATTATATTATATTTGAATGCACCAATTTGTAAGTCGCTCTCGATAAGAGCGTCTGCTAAATGACGCAAATCTAAATGTAAAATATTTCCTACTCACAACATGTCTGGGAAAACATGGTATAATGAAATTGTTCAAGGGAACGGCACCCTGTACCTCATGATTTTCAATTTGATTAGCCCATGCATAGAGGACATGTGGATACAGTTACTTTAGAGAAAGCAATGAGTGGCATTGCTCTTCACTAAAGCATTCCACTTTAACTAATTGTAAGAGCAACATGTGCCTGTATACTGTAGGTTTGTGGAGAACCCTGGCCTGCTTTTTGTTGCTTGCGTTTCTGGTAAATGAACTCAAATAAATAGTCTAGCAATCCATGTGCAGTAACAGTAATTTTTTTGGATTCGCTGTGATAGATGATGAGGAAAACATTTCAGTTGACCTGTTTATGTTCTGCTAGGCAGGATAACTTTTCTTCTCTCTCTCTCTCTCTCTCTCTCTCTCTCTGCTGCTGTCTGTTCTGATGTGTTTTGATGTTTTCTGAAGTCTCCGACCCGTGTCGTAAGTTATCTGTGTTACACATGCCTTAGTAATGATCCTGAAAACCCATATTTATCCGCTAAATGTAGAGTTCTGTCACTGTGAAACCTCTTATTTAACCATCCATGAGGCTATCGGTTATTATGTCAGCGAAATCAAAGACAAGACGCATTCAAAGGGACAAAACAGGCCTCTCCGCCTCTGTAGGTCAACCACTAGAGTTGGTTGGAATTTGGGCCGTTGGAGAAGAGAAGAGTTCCATCTTTGTAAAGAGGACACTGAGTTTGTCCTCTCCTCGGTAGCTTCGCTCGGGGCGCTGTTCCAGCATGTGTAATTGGACATCAGTTTTCCCCCTCCGTCCAATAAGATGGCCCTTTGTTGCCCTGTTGAGTCAAGAGGGCCTACAATTAGGGAACGTTCTCTTCTTTACCCATCATGCCCTAGATCAAAGTGGTTGCTGTGGTTGCCGTGGCCGCGTGCATCTTCCAACAGACACACACACACACCTCTATTCTCTGTGTCCCTCTTCCTGAAAGAGCCAAGAGCCCAGGGGACAGGATAGCAATTAACAGCTATTTGTGTTAAAGGCCGGAGGGACTCAACTATCTTTAGGTTTAACCACAGGCTGAAAGAAACTGCTCTACTATGATCAATGACTTCAGATTCAGGCCCATTGTTTGCCCAAGGGACAGCTGAAGATGATGACACGGCAAAATAACTAAAATAGTAATAGAATGACTAGTAATTATATTTCTATGGGCATTTTTCTCAGAATCTTAGTGCATCACATCAACGTAAAACAATGAACTACCCGGTCAACTAACTGGTAGAAACAGAAGTTAAGAAACTTGGGAATCCTCTTCCTGTGATTCCCTGTGGTAAAACCCAAACAGGCAGCTGATCATTATCCCACTGGGAAGTGGTCCATCCTGTCAGTCGACATCGCTGCATGTGTTTTATCAGTAGCTGTTAACCACGCCCACATGGAACTGGCAGTGTTGTGTCTTTGGGGGTTTATTATTATGATGTGTGGAACTGTGGATCACTGATCCAAGATCAGGGCTTATTGGCAGAGTCTGGTTCAGGGGTCTGGGAGTGAATGAGGCAGAGATTGGCAGAGGGGCAGCTAACAGGATTTAATGTGGAGGATTAGAGCCTGGGCCTTGGGGGAGTGGTGTAGGGTGGAGGAGCCTCACACTGCATCTGTCAGTGAGGGATGCCCACCCTTCCACCATGCAGCTGATACTAGCAGGGATCAAGGGGCCAGACTGCCCTGCCCAGGAACACTGAACTAGGGAAGGGGGACAGAGAGGTAGACTGGCTGGGTGGGTGTGAGGGGGAATGGGTGTGGTGGAGAAAGCCCCATCCATCCTGTCTCTTGTACACACATGGGGCTAGACACACTGCACTGTGATCACATCCTCATCAGGCTCCAAGCCAAGTCATGATCTGTAGTCTGTGGTCTGTGAACTCTCTCAGTCCCCAATGTTTGGGATTTATTCACCACACCTTCATCTGGAGATTTGGACGGACTGGTTTATTGGTGGATATACTGATTGATTTATTGATCGTAGAAGATTTAAAGGTACAGTCAGGGATATGACATCATCATGCACAGAAACACAAATATGTCAAGACTGCCACTATTGGCCTCCATCCAATATGGGTATGCCTCAAGGGAGTGTTCAAATTGGCAGATATAAATGTTATTGTTGTTGATTTCTGCATGCAGGAAGTTGCCCTGCTGAGCATGCGATGATGTCAACTTTCTAAATCTACGTTTAAAAATGGATATGTTTCTGAAGCAATTCCCTTTTTGAGGTAATTCCCTTTCCCTTTCTACAAATCCCTAGAGGGGGTTTCATATTTTACGAGAAGACTACTGTTTAAAGACACCCTGGCTTGGAGCATAGTGCGAGTTCTGGAATGATGTACTTTCCCTAAATAATTTCCCTCAGTCCAGGAAATATTTACATTTTCCGACATTAGCCGACCACTGAGTAAATAAATGCAAAAGCCACTTGAAAACACTGAAGAAACCAGTCTTTGTTTGGTTTAGTTTGACAGATACTGTTTATATTATATTGTTAGACTAAATTAGGTTTAACTGATGTGGTAGACATGGGAGAAGAATTTGAGGGGCCATTGTTTGAGTACAGGATATTGTGAAAGCCATTAGGGTGTGAATGGGGAAACAGTGTCATATGCCTCCAGCTCTTAGCTAGCTTCTGTCAACATACCTTACTGGTTTGGCCTGTAGTGTGAGATGCTTCCAGGTGTTCCACAGAAGATGAGTAGAACTTCCATGCACCTGGCGACCCCTTGTCAAGAAAATAAAAAAGATAGGTTGGTCATTAAACAATATAGGAATATTTACAAAAAAAGTTATATATTGGTTATTGAGCAATAGGAGTTTTTTTTGCATGTATTTTGGTATCATCTTACAATTTTATTGTACATTTGAATGTACAGGTGATATGTTGTCTCATCCTGGTGAGGTACTACCAATATTACTTTCAATTCATTTACTTGAAGCTTATTGTTAGAAACTGAATTGTCAAAGTTGAAGTAACTTATGCAATTGATTGCTTATTTAAAAGGTGACTAAAGCTATGATGCAATCCAACACTCGATGAGAAAATGATTAGTCACCTAGATTGGACCATTTACTGATATGACAGGCCCTTTGATTTACAATTACAACAGAGCGCACCCTAACCTGCTCAACAACAGAAGGGACATAAATGCTTCTAAGAGGCTTGGCTCCAGCGTGAAGTTTCCCCTAAGTACAGAGTAGTAAGATCAGTTTCCCCTTCCCGATCCTAACCTTAACCATTTGTGGGGGAAATGCAAAACGGACTCAAGATCAGCATCTAGGGGTAACTTCACTCTACTCCAAGTGGCTTGCCCAGGTGCCTGATGAGTTCGTAATCTTTAGTGTGAGCTGTAATGTCATCTTCCACTCACTATAATACCTAGAGGACTGGGACCTGGAGGTGTAACTCAACTCTCTTCCTTTGACTCTTCTGGAAGAAAACCTGTGAAAAATAGGTCAGTGTTACTAAACATCTTGGTTGCTTTGTCTATTTGAAATAGGGGTTGAAAAAATTCCAAATTGTGAAGTTTTCCAGAAATCTCGGTTGGGGGATTTCGGATCTCCTGCGCATTCCCCCTAAATACAGAAATCTTCCAACTGGGATTTCTGGAAAATCTGTGAAATTACCTGCATTTTGCAACCCGAAGGAAATCAATGTGGTATGTGAATATGTCAAATTATGCTATGTTCGGATTATCCTTAGATGTTAAGATCTAATGATACTATCTACACTTTAAAGAATAGATGTTACTGTGGTGACACTTGAATAACATCACCACAATGCATTATAAGTAGGGCTGGGACGATACCAGTATTGTGATACTCGTTAGTATCGTGGCAAGGAAACAAAACACGAAGGGGATATAACTTCTTTAAGAAAACAGCCCTAATGTTGAAAACAAACATCATTATGTTGTCATCCAGAGTCACATTTATTTTCCTAGCTATAGCACACAATATTTTACATACAGCAGGTTTTTAAAGGACCAAAGATTTTGGTGTGCTTCGTGTTTTCATTTATGCCATGGAAAAATATTGCCATACTGGTATCATCTCCGGCCCTAATTATAAGTGTATTTATCATGCCTTATGAGGTATTCATAATGCGTTACATGCACATATTCATAGAAAGTTCTACTGTAAATGTCTGTGGCCACTGGAATTATCATTGATCGACTGAGACTTCCCCTCTACTCTCTCTGTGCGCTGCAGTGAGTGTCAGTAGGTTTTCATTTGTACCTTTCCATTTGCACTGCTTAACTGTGAGACTGACTGTGGTTCTGACTGACTGGGAGAATATTCCCGAGACGAATGTCAGTGAGCCCTTTCATTGGTCGTGGCTCTCTTGCTCTGCCAGTCAGCTCTCCTCACAATGCTAATTTCAACCTCCTGCTGCTGTAAACACACACGCCAAGCACCCGAGTGGCGCAGCGGTCTAAGGCACTGCATCTCAGTGCTAGAGGCGTCACTATAGACCCTCGTTCGATTCCAGGCTGTATCACAATCCGGCCGTGATTGGGAGTCCAATAGGGCGGCGTACAATTGGCCAAACATCGTCCGGTGTAGTTTAACTTGCCTAGTTAAATAAATAAATAAAAATACATGCACAAGCAAACACACAAGCTCATGCACAGCTCTGCCCTGCTTGACATTTGCCTACACTGAGGAGCCAGAATAAGCCACTGCTCAGTAGACAGATGGAGCGCTGAGAGATAGGAGGGGACTGGAGAATGGAGGAAAGGGTTTGGGGATTTCAGGATGGCTACTCTGTTGACATGTTTGATGTCCGCGCTCTCTCTCACACACACACCCTAACAAGGCATATATCGACGTCCTCAGTACCTTTTCAAACGTCCGAAATCGATGGCTCTTTCTTGTGACCAGCATGAACAAGACACAAGGAAGCAAGCAAGCACACTCACACACACCCGCACACAATGCCATGCTCCCAGGGTGGCGAAAGAAAACAGGGGATCCTGAACAGGTGATTTAATCCAACCTGACAAACTAGTTAAATATTGACAAGCAGCAGAAGAGCGTATGTGCTGCTGTGCCTAGGAGAAGGAGAGGAGAGGAGAGGACGAGCTGTGTGCCGCGAAGGAAGGACAGAGGGAATACAGGGCTTCCTGAATCCTGCATCATCATTTCGGATTCCGGCACACATTCGCCACAGGTGTGGCAAGCGGAAGGGAGGCACGTTAAGAAGACGACGAGAGAGAGAGGGACCGGAGAGAGAGAAACAGTACAGGGTACACCGAAGGAACAGTATGAGTCAGCTCAGGGACCATGCCGTCGTGTCCATATGCGGGAGGATATGCAACATCCCTCTGCTTCAGCTGCTGGTGGTGAGTTCCTCTCTGGGTATGGGTTTCAGCAGTCAGTCAGCATGATGTCTATAGTGGAAGTAGACCTACCCTCCGGACCGTCATGGCTGCAGCAGACTGGGAGACAGGAACTGCCCTGGGCAGATATTACAGTACATGGAGGGGGGAACATATATGTGGTTCACAAAAAAGATGAATGGCCTCTTCAGAATAGTGTGAATTTAAAAAATATATACATTTAGGGGGTAGATCAGCTTTAATATTGCAGATATATTGTGGCTTCTATCAATGTAATTGTCTGCAGAATTTCCAATACCCCATTTATTGTTTTTATGTGAATATAGACAGTGCATTCGGAAAGTATTCAGACCCCTTGACTTTTCCCATTTTGTTACGTTACAGCCTTTTCCCCCCTCATCAATCTACACACAATACCCTATAATGACGAAGCAAAAACAGGTTTTTAGGAATTTTAGCAAATGTATTAAAAATACAAAACTGAAATATCAGACCCTTTACTCAGTCCTTTGTTGAAGCCACTATGGCAGCGATTACAGCCTTGAGTCTTCTTGGGTATGACGAGCTTGGCACACCTGTATTTGGAGAGTTTCTCCCATTCTTCTCTGCACATCCTCTCAAGCTCTGTCAGGTTGGATGGGAGCGTCGCTGCACAGCTATTTTCAGGTCTCTCCAGAGATGTTCGATTGGATTCAAGTCCGGGCTCTGGCTGGGCCACTCAAGGACATTCAGAGACTTGTCCCAAAGTCACTCCTGCATTGTCTTGGCTGTGTGCTTAGGGTCATTGTCCAGTCTAAGGTCCTGAGCGCTCTGGAGCAGGTTTTCATCAAGGATCTCTCTGTACTTTGCTCCGTTCATCTTTCCGTTGACCCTGACTAATCTCCCAGTCCCTGCCGCTGAAAAACATCCCCACAGCATGATGCTGCCACCACCATGCTTCACCGTAGGGATGGTGCATGGTTTCCTCCAGATGTAACGCTTGGCATTACTATTTTCTACATTGTAGAATAATAGTGAACACATCAAAACTATTAAATAACACATAAGGAATCACGTATTATCCCAAAAAGTGTTAAAATCAAAATATATGTTATATTTGAGATTCTTCAAAGTAGCCACCCTTTGCCTTGATGACAGCTTTGCACACTCTTGGCATTCTCTCAACCAGCTTCATGAGGTAGTCACCTGGAATGCATTTCAATTAACAGGTGTGCCTTCTTAAAAGTTAATTTGTGGAATTTCTTTCCTTCTAACTGCGTTTGAGGCAAATCAGTTGTGTTGTGACAAGGTAGGGGGTTATACAAAAAGATAGCCCTATTTGGTAAAATACCAAGTCCATATTATTGCATGAACAGCTCAAATAAGCAAAGAGAAACGACAGTCCATCATTACTTTAAGACATGAAAGTCAGTCAATCCGGAAAATTTCAAAAACGGAATGGAAGACCCAGAGTTACCTCTGTTGCAGAGGATAAGTTCATTAGAGATACCAGCCTCAGAAATTGCAGCCCAAATAAATGCTTCACAGAGTTCAAGTCACAGACACATCTCAACATCATCTGTTCAGAGGGGACTGTGTGAATCAGGCCTTCATGGACGAATTGCTGCAAAGAAACCACTACTAAAGGACACCAATAAGAAGAAGAGACCTGCTTGGGCCAAGAAACACGAGCAATGGACATTAGACCGGGTGGAAATGTGTACTTTGGTCTGGAGTCCAAATTGAGATTTTTGCTTCCAAACCGCCGTGGCATTGTGAGACGTGGTGTGGGTGAACGGATGATCTCCACATGTATTTCCACTGTAAAGCATGGAAGAGTAGGTGTTATGGTGTGGGGGGTGTTTTGCTGTTGACACTGTCTGTGATCTATTTAGAATGTAGGCACACTTAACCAGCATGGCTACCGCAGCATTCTGCAGCGATACGCCAGCCCATCTGGTTTGGGCTTAGTGGGACTGTCATTTGTTTTTTCAACAGGACAATGACTCAACACACCTCCAGGCTGTGTAAGGGCTATTGTATCAAGAAGGAGAGTGATGGAGTGCTGTATCAGATGACCTGGCCTCAGATGATCGGGACAAGTCTCCCTGACCTCAACCCAATTGAGATGGTTTGGGATGAGTCAGACGGCAAAGTGAAAGAAAAGCAGCCAACAAGTGCTCAGCATATGTGGGAACTCCTTCAAGACTGTTGGAAAGCATTCCAGGTGAAGCTGGTTGAGAGTGCCAAGAGTGTGCAAAGCTGTCGCCAAGGCAAAGGGGTGGCTATTTGAAGAATCTCAAATATAAAATATATTTTGATTTGTTTAACCATTCTTTGGTTACTACACTATTCCATATGTGTTATTTCATAGTTTTGATGTCTTCATTATTATTCTATAATAAAAATAAAGAAAACCCTTGAATGAGTAGGTGTGTCCTATTGGTATAAAATATATATTATTTTAAATATATATATATATATATATTTGTATATTAATTGTTTTCCCCTAACCCTACCATCCTTCCCCTAATTGGAGTAAACTAATGGACAACAACACTTAGGCTTCTACTTCCTGCTTATAGATACTATCTACATTTTACAGACACATTATATTTTACAGTAGTTATCTTTTTGTTTGTTTTTTGTCCCATCCTTCAGCTTCCCTCAATAATGTGATTTTTAGTGTTACTGTGTTGTAGTATGTACAGTGGCTTGCGATAGTATTCACCCTCTTGGCATTTTTCATATTTTGTTGCCTTACAACCTGGAATTTAAATGGATTTTTGGGGGTTTGTATCAATTGATTTACACAACATAGCCTACCACTTTGAAGATGCAAAATATTTTTTATTGTGAAACAAACAAGAAATAAGACAAAAAACTGAAAACTTGAGCGTGCACAACTATTCACCCCCAAAGTCAATACTTTGTAGAGCCACCTTTTGCAGCAATTACAACTACAAGTCTCTTGGGCTATGTCTCTATAAGCTTGGCACATCTAGCCACTGGGATTTTTGCCCATTCTTTAAGGCAAAACTGCTCCAGCTCCTTCAAGTTGGGTGGGTTCCGCTGGTGTACAGCAATCTTGAAGTCATACCACAGATTCTGAATTGGATTGAGGTCTGGTCTTTGACTAGGCCATTCCAAGACATTTAAATGTTTCCCCTTAAACCACTCGACTGTAGCTTTAGCAGTATGCTTAGGGTCATTGTCCTGCTGGAAGGTGAACCTCAGTCCCAGTCTCAAATCTCTGGAAGACTGAAACAGGTTTCCCTCAATAATTTCCCTGTATTTAGCACCATCCATCATTCCTTCAATTCTGACCAGTTTCCCAGTCCCTGCCGATGAAAAACATCCCCACAGCATGATGCTGCCACCACCATGCTTCACTGTGGGGATGGTGTTCTGGGTGATGAGAGGTGTTGGGTTTGCGCCAGACATAGTGTTTTACTTGATGGCCAAAAAGCTAATTTTTAGTCTCATCTGACCAGAGTAGCTTCTTCCATATGTTTGGGGAGTCTCCACATGCCTTTTGGCGAACACCAAACGTGTTTGCTTATTTTTTTCTTTAAGCAATGGCTTTTTTCTGGCCACTCTTCCGTAAAGCCCAGCTCTATGGAGTATACGGCTTAAAGTGGTCCTATGGAGAGATACTCCAATCTCCGCTGTGGAGCTTTGCAGCTCCTTCAGGGTTATCTTTGATCTCTTTGTTGCCTCTCTGATGAATGCCCTCCTTGCCTGGTCCGTGAGTTTTGGTGGACGGCCCTCTCTTGGCAGGTTTGTTGTGTTGCCATATTCTTTCAATTTTTTAATAATGGATTTAATGGTGCTCCGTGGGATGTTCAAAGTTTCTGATGTTTTTTTATAACCCAAACCTGATCTGTAATTCTCCACAACTTTGTCCCTGACCTGTTTGGAGAGCTCCTTAGTCTTCATGGTGCCACTTGCTTGGTGGTGCCCCTTGCTTAGTGGTGTTGCAGACTCTGGGGCCTTTCAGAACAGGTGTTTATATATACTGAGGTCGTGTGACACTTAGATTGCACACAGGTGAACTTTATTTAACTAATTATGTGACTTCTGAAGGTAATTGGTTGCACCAGATCTTATTTAGGGGCTTCATAGCAAAGGGTGTAAATACATATGCACGCACCACTTTTCCGTTATTTATTTTGTAGAATTTTCTGAAACAAGTTATTTTTTTCATTTCACTTCATCAACTTGGACTATTTTGTGTATGTCCATTACATGAAATCCAAATCCATTTAAATTACAGGTTGTAATGCAACAAAATAGGAAAAACGCCAAGGGGGTTGAATACTTCTGCAAGGCACTGTAGGTCGTTGACCTGCCAACTGCTGCTAACTGCCAACAACCACTAATTGCCAAGGGGACGAGCATGCTCTGTATGTCTACTGTCTCCAGACAATTTGGATTGAGGGATATGTCTGCCATATGCACCTCTGTAAGGAAGTGATTCACTTTGGGACGACATGGTGCCACATATCGCAATTTATTACTACGGCCTCCTTTTGTGTTCTATGGTTTCCTTGTGTGCTATCTGTCTATGTGTAAGTGGATTTTCCGATGTGTGGCAGTGGCCAAATCTAAAAATGTCTCTACCAGGAATAGCATGGAGGGAATGGGATTCATATGTGACAGGGGGTCTCTATAGTGAGAAGATTTGGGGATCTCCCCGGATGGACAGCAGACAGGGATAGAGACTAGATTTGTGTTTCTGTGGAAAACATACACAGCTCTGAGAGTTATAATGGGGGGAGAGAGAGAGAGAGAGAGAGAGAGAGAGAGAGAGAGAGAGAGAGAGAGAGAGAGAGAGAGAGAGAGAGAGAGAGAGAGAGAGAGAGAGAGAGAGAGAGAGAGAGAGAGAGAGAGAGAGAGAGCGAGAGAGAGAGAAGAGAGAGAGAGAGAGAGAGAGAGAGTAGAGAGAGAGAGAGAGAGAGAGAGAGAGAGAGAGAGAGAGAGAGACCTCCATTCTTCAGGGGAGGATTCCTCTCTTTTCTCCTCCTCCTCTTCTCCTCTGTGGCTTTGTGTTCGGGGCCAAGCTCCCAGACACAGCACTCCAACTGAATTATTTACCCAAAAGTGTGCTTATATGGAGCCAAGGGTCCTCGTGCTCCACTGTGACTAGGACCCTATTAACCAGACAAATCACTCCATATATCCTTTGTCTAACTACATTACCAGAAGCTGTGTTATGATGAATCACCCATAAAGGAGGGAAAAACACTATGAGGTGCTAGAGAGTGTTTTGATGCATGGTTGCACGTTTCCATCCTATTTCACATGATGTGTGTGTGTGTGTGTGTGTGTGTCGTGCCATTATTGTGCCTTTTGTGGAGGAAAATGCCTTCTGTGTTGATGGAAATACTGTATGTCTCTTGACTCAAAGATAATAACTAATGTTGTCAACTGGTTAAAGGTTTTGAATTAGGTGAGGGATGCTTTGGTTATTGTGTCATCGTATTTTGTTGGGTTATGGATTTGCTTTTGGCTTATGCAGTAGGGGCCAGATTCAGACTTTAATTTTTTTGATTCAGACTTTGATTCAGAATTTAAGCCTTTCCTACTCACACCTTTCCTACGCACTTCTCAGTAGTTGGTATTCAGACTTACCTTATACAAGTGCATAACGGGTTTTGGAGGCGTGGTTCCCTTGCGTGCTTTGAATATATTTACTTCAACCAATGAAAACCCTCCCACTTGCTGGCCAACAGATTTTCTTGTGGAGTTTTCATTCAATTGTGTTTTCAGTACATTTATCTAAAGGCATCCCTTTAAAGTTGGTGTACCTTTTAATTTGATTTTTTTCTTCACTCACTAGAATCCACGGAGAGAACGTTAAAAAATATTAGGGATCAATGAAAGAAAGCCATGTAAATATATGCAAATTTCTCTCCTTTTCAGCACCAATTCGTAGATTAAAAATACTCTGATATTTAGGGTTAGGAAAGTACCAGACCTTCATTTCTTTGATCTCCACCCCAAACGAATAGCGGGTGAATAGCATGCTATGCTGATGCTGAAGTTTAAGGTCAGAATATGCGTAAAGAGAAAAGTGCATAAAAAGGGAATTTCGTTCTATTTACACGCGCTTAACTTGGGTTGGAATTCCCTAGCAGAGTTGAGGTGGTTTACAATGTGGTAGATTGTTATGTAGGTTCAGTTCATAGGTAATTGAAGATAGCTGTGCTGGCCGTCTATCCGCTGCTGACATTTTCACTGAACCCTACAGTATGTTAAGAGTGGGTTCTATGATTGGCTGCCCTTTGAAATATACTCTCACGTTCTAGTTGGCCCTCCAAGACAAAGTGAAATTGATCTTTGTTCATTTCATTTCACAGTGACCCAGGTGTGAGCAGGTTATCTACATCTTCATGTGTTTCCTGGATTCCACTCATTCTCTTTTGTTGTAGGTCATAAAAAAAAATCTGATGTCAGTCACAGTGATCGAATAGTGAGAAGGTTATCCACCTACATTCCCTTTCATCACATATTTTGTTCATCCCACAAATTCTGTCTGGTTTTTTTGGTCATTGAAAAAAGCAATGTCTTCGTTTTTTCTCGTTTCCTGTCTCCGTGGCGGGAAGTTGCATGCGGAAACTAGCCGTCTGCTTTAAATATACATATGCTAATATCAACCCCGGCTCCAGCTGCAACCTGGAGCAGCCTGCCTCACCCCCAGGACAGCCATGAGGGGAGAGCCATGAAAAGGAAGCAGAGATTATTAATTAACTCTGCCCTCGTTTGATGCTGCCTGCCTTATTGACTTTCAACAGGAGCAGAGTCTGTGAGCGTTTGCTTTTGCATCCCCCCCAAAAAGAATTAAGGTCAGATTATTCATGCAGTGGTGGAAAAGCAAAAGGTTGGAGTGGAAACTGAAAACGGCTGTGTCTGTGGTTACGGATACTGAGGTGTTTCTTATAGGTCATTTGATGGCTATGTGTAGGGTTGACATTACTCATATAAAGAGTAAGCCGGTTCCACTGTGTGAGTTGTTGTTTCATCTCTCTAGCTTGAAGAAGCTACTGTTTATACAATTTATACTGTATTTCATTCTAAATATGTACTGTTATAGATGGTTGAGAACCAATAGCATTGCAGGCTGGATATTGAATATTAATATCTGATGTTTCACACTCTATTCCACCTCTAATGATCTACAGTCTGTGCTATCATAGTCCAAGGAAGGATAAAGTATGTACTGTATAGGCCGTTGATAAGCTTCACTCATACATAACAAAGTAATGTATTCAAACCCATGCCGATTAACCAAACAGCATAGATTAGAGAGGCAAACAGTCTCAGTTGTGTTGACATTAGTGACAGGTGATCCAGCTGGTTCCCTGCTCATGTATGTTTTTACATTTATGGCCACATCTGAGAACGTAGCTTCAGCCTATAATGAGGCCCTCGCTGCAGAACAACACAATGCAACACTGCTCCTGGGGGAGAGCTCACAGCCTGGGGCTCAGCCTCTCTCTCTCTCTCTCTCTCTCTCTCTCTCTCTCTCTCTCTCTCGCCTCTCTCTCTCTCTGTCTGTCTGTCTGTCTGTCTGTCTGTCTGTCTGTCTGTCTGTCTGTCTGTCTGTCTGTCTGTCTGTCTGTCTGTCTGTCTGTCTGTCTGTCTGTCTGTCTGTCTGTCTGTCTGTATATCTCTCTCTCTTCTCGTTCTCTCTCTTTCTCTCCGCACACAAAAGATCACCTGCCTCCACGCTCTCAGTCCCGGGCGCCAGGACTCGGGGGGGCGTCCCACAGGCCATTGTGAATGTCTCTAAACGCATGTTTCACCAGCTCCCCATTAGCTGCTATAATGATCCTCTCCGGGGCCATTTCACCCACCACTTGATGTTAGATTAGCCTTCCAGTTCAATTATTATTATTTTTCACCAAAGCTGGTACTCCTCAGTGTGTGTCTGCCTGACTACATCTACTTCATACCACTAGTCCTGGCTGGGCCACTGTTCTGTTTTTAGTCTGGGCTGGGAATGTGTGTGTGTGCGTGTGTGGGGGGGTGGGGGTGGGGGGGTGTCTGTTGTCAGTGTGTGTGTGTGCGCACGTTATTGTGTATCTATGCGTGTTTGTGTGTATTATGCTGACAAGGTTGTTTGCAATAGCATTTACAATTTCAAAACAGAAAACCAAAGCAGTGCTGAATCTCTTCTAAAATGGGTATGATTCAACCTGACATTTTATCCAACAAATAGTCATAGATTTTTTCTTACAAACAAGGTAATTCAGCTGGATATCTCACCCAAACCATCAGCAGTTGGAATTCTATTTTACCCGTATTCCATTTCAAAATAAAGTATCGCCACGGATAACAACCCAGGGATCAACCCAGTACTGCGTCGTACTGAACTCATCATATTATATTACGGTATTTCTTTCTGACATAGCTAATGTGGTCTGTCAGAAGCAGTTGCAGCTGAGGCAAGCCTTGTTTTCTGCCATTGAATTCTGGGTGAAGAGAAGTGTGGCCACCCTTGTGTGCCCGCTGGCGCCACATCAGAGTTTAACCAATGAGGATGCAATGACCTCTATGCCCCACCCACTATTTTGAAGAGTTTGAAGAGTGACACTGGCAGTAGTGGTTGGGTGGGTTGAGTTCATTGAGTCATTTCCTCAAGCCTTTCTAAGACAGTGTCATAGGGAGCAACAGTTTTCTCTCCCATAGAACTGGGTGTTGTTTTTCCATAACTCTTGTTTCCTCTCTAATCAAATACTTTTTTCTTCTTCTGTGGTTTGGGAAGTCAAGTGGAGTGCCTGTTCCCATTCACGTAGCAGGAGATACATGCCCATTTTATATTCTCATGGTCATAAACAACGTATTTACAACACTGTCATAGTCATATAGCTATTCCAAAATAGCATAACAATATACAATGTCATTATGAAGTTGAGCATCAGAGAAAGCTATCATAATTTTTTTTATTACATAGGACTCATCGTAATATGTTATGATGGAAGAGCAGTATAAGCCCTAGGGAAGCTGTATTCACAGTACTGATCATATTGCTGACATTGATCAATGATGTTGTATGCAAACCAATTCCCACATAAACCATTTAGGTCATTTACTCTAATGATCTGACCATACAGAGTATAGGAACAGTCACTCACCACTACCTCAGGTTAGGAGCATTTGTCTTGATATAGCAATCCATTGGTTGGACCACCACCATCCATTCAGCCTATTGAGTCTTAGTCACTTTCTAAAGAGGCAATATTATCTATCTACTATTCATGTGTCCATAACTCATGTTTATGGTAATGGTCTAGTGGCACTCAATGATTCTCTCAACCTCCTCATGATGGTGGACATAAATGTAATGGGGGACATTTTATGAGGCGACACCACCACTAAAAGGATCCGGCCCTTCAGGTGAATGAGCGTTGCTTCGCTTCGGACCCCCCCTTTTGACCCCAGGGCCGATTTGTCCACAGTGTCAACCGGTCAATGACTGACCTTTGTGTGTGTGGCCGGCGGCTGCAACAGCAGTGGTCAACAGGGCCTAGGGGCCATTGTACAGGGCAGATAGATAGATAGATAGATAGGGGTCAGTGGGCTATCAAGCTGTGCTCTAACCCCCATCTGGTGCCAGCAGCTGGTCAGCATACTGACGGTTTGGTGGTCTGTTGGTTGGATGTTGGTTGTAGGAGAACAGAGTATGTAGGCTACTGTAGCACTACCACCATCAGATACCTCGTTGTAGTAATCCATGTTGTTGTGGCAGTCAATTAGCTTTGATTCTTATAATCATGCCCGCAGTGTATTTGAAAAAGATTGAAAAGACAATTGTCTTACCGTACACTTTATAGCCTACACACAGGGAGGACGTTTCTGCCTATTCAATTTGAACCTGCATGTAGTGCGTCCCTCTCCCAGGCCTTCCTGAGGTAGAGCGGTATTAGTGAGTAATGCAGTGAGTCAGGGAGACTCTTGGCTGAGTTGAGTCAGCTGAATTAGGCTCCTCCTGAGACAGCACAGTATTAGTGGGAGTCAGGCTGCGTCCCAAATGATACCCTATTCCCTATATATATACTTTTGACTAGAACCCTATGAGCCTTTGTCAAAAGTAATGCACTAAATAGGGATTAGTGTGCCATTTGGAATGCAGCCTCAGAAACAGGGAGACTCTTGGCTGAGTTGAGCCAGCTGAATTAGTGCATTATTATTGACCTAGTTCCCTGTTGCTCTCCTCTCATGGCGGGACTCCAGACAGAATAAGAGGAGCTTGGGAAGCATTCTAATCAAGTCTCAGGATACATTTCTAAATGAGCCTTTATGTGTGAACGCTCAGGCTAAATCTACTCTGAAATGGCTTTGACAGGTGAACGCTCAGGCTAAATCTACTCTGAAATGGCTTTGACAGTGAAAGTTTTAGTTATGTGAAGTCAGAGTGGGGGTATTGTCGATGCAGAGGATGAAGAAGTATATGCATCAACTGTATAAGTGCAGAAAAGGCAGTTGTGGTCTTCCTGAATGTGTTTTCACTGTTCCATTAAGCATCTCTATGTGTTCAATCTTAAAAACTATCGATGAAATATCATGCTAACAATAATGTTGAATGCATTTATGTGCGTTTGTCAGGTGTGCACAGTACAGTATTATGTGTTTATAATGGACAAATATGAAAATCTTTCAGTTGGCTCTTTAATGTGGTAATCAATTTTCCGAATCATTCATAGAAGTACATAACTATTCATGTTCAAAGTATGACATGTGATGGATGCCCTCTACTCAGTTCTATGCAATGAATAGCAAAAGTCAATGCAAAGAAATTGCTGGTCATTGGACTTGTGACCTGTAAGGGGACAATGCAGAATGCTCTTGTGCTCTCTGCATTATGTGATGGTGAGTGAATGAATAGCTCTTGTAAGGTAATGCTTTCAGTGTAGAGGGCACACCATTGTATACCTTGGAGAGTGAGCTGATTTAACTTGAATCACTAGTCGGTCTAAAGAATGGCCCTATGGTAAAGGTTTTCCCGGGGGGCACCCCTAGATAAAGAGGATTAGCTAAGTAAACAAATAATAACGACAGAACTGTGTTTGTTATCGTAGGAGAAAATAGCTGGCCCTAGCCGAAGGGAAGTTCAACTCTCGCCGTTTGACATTTTCCCACAGTAGCCGAAGTATCACTCGCTAATCCCGGAGAGCAGAGGTCGAAAGAATGGAAGAACATCTCGAAAAAGAGAAAATAACACAAATAAACTAAATGTGCGATTTTAAATCCGTTGTGTGACAGCGGACAAGATACAGTTACATCACTATGCCAAATGATACATGCTTGTTTTATATCCGATTGACCATTGACTTATCTTCCTTATTTGAGCTGGGATCGCCTTTAGGGGTTAGCACCTTGGCTTAGCGCTAACGCTGCCAGGCATCTGTGGAATCCCAAGACGAGAGTTTTCATGTGTGATGATGTCACCCCAGTCTGAGTCTCAATGAGAACCAGAAGTGATGTCGAATTCTCGGAGTCTGTTCCATCTGGAAGCAATGAAACAAAGATGGCGGCTAAAAATAGAGGCCCACTTGAGATGATGATAAAACAGATTTATGGCTTACGGTGTAATAAGCATACAGTACATCTTCAAATTCCATACCTGACTGTAAAAAGTGAAGGCCTCTTAAAAATAATGGTCAAAATTCGCTTAACCTGGTAGCCCGTTACACTCGTACCGTATATGGGTTGAAAATGACAGATTTGGACACTGATAAATGCCTAAATTGGAACACAGTGGCTGTACAGTAACATGCTATACATGACGTCAGACCTCTGGCTCTGCGCTTCACAGCTCTGTATGGGTTTTGATGACAGCCATTCTGAACTTGAGTACCTCGCAGCGACAAGAAGTTGCCCCCATCCCTCCCGGTAATTGGGCAACTTTTGCACATTTTTGGTAGTCTGAGTGAGGGGAAATGCTGTAAATTATGAGGACTCAATGTATTCTGAAAGGTGAGCCGTTGAGGATTATACTGTAACCCTCTCACCAGGCTCGAATTTGACTCTCACAATATTACCTTATTTAGAATATCTGAACAGCATGGGATTTTAGGTGAGAAGGACATCTCCAATAAGAATCCCTATTGTAAACTTGCTAGGGTGAATGACAAATAGGGTATTAACTTCAGATAGAATGATTATAGACTTGGTTATTATTATAAGGATATGCTTTCCCATGCATTAAATGAAACTGAAACAGTAAATGACTCCACCAATACAACAGACATAAGGTTCAATATCTATATTAATCACATTTTCAATGTATCACATCAAAAGAAATAAAATAATAAACCCCAATGATTTTTCCACAACCCATGTCCAAATTATTTGCAAGCTTGCTTAAACCCTGGGCGCGCGTTGGAGCTCAAATAAGGAAGTAAAATAATAAAAATGACTGACATACATAAAGTCCCGAAGTCCACCCCACATTTGTAGTTACTCACTACTTGTAGATAACGCCTCAGCAAAATATAGTAGTTCCGTGCAGGTGTCCTCACAAGATCCACAGCGAACACAGCTATCAATGCAGCCAGTACTCCGTAGCAGCAACAGACATCCGTTGGAAACCCGAACTCGTTGATCGTCACAAGCAATTCTCTCCAAGTCTTGCACGATGCTAGGCTAACCTCTAGGATGTTGAATGTCTCCACAATGCGACGGCAGCTTCAGTCTCTACTAGGTCTTTCTTAACGAAATAATAAACACTCTCTTATAGAAATAAAATCAGGATTTCCCTTTAAAAAAACTCTGTAGGTATGGTTTTGTTTTCTCTTTATCGTTTCCTTTGGTCGTTTTTCCTTCACCAACCCCACTAACGTCTCTCCTCTCCCTTCTTTCAACCTTTCCCTCTCTTTTCTTTCCCAGCAACCAGTCCACTCTCCCATTGGCCACAACTTAACAAGTTACCTCATTGGTCAAAACTTTAACGGGACACGTGGGAAACTTAAACTTAAAAAGTAAACCAACCTATTCAATTGCTTCAAAAGAAATGCATTAATGACATTACAAATCAGGAGCTATTCGATCACCTTTTAAATTTAATACCAATGAATTATAACAAATAAACTCTATACTTGGTTTTAGCAAGGTATTACAATACTAAATACCACTTTGATACAACTGTCATACAAGCAAGTCAAACACCGTGAATCCAATGTGCTCTTCACATTTCCATATCATAAAACTCATGTAATATACAGTGTCAATGTTTATGATCACTATGTTTGATGTACAGTTACAAGGAGACATGGCATTATACCCTGGGTTGTCTTGAACAGAATGAGCCTGTTTTCTGTATTGTGAAGACAATTTGCCGCGGACTACGCATCTGAATGCACTCATGACTCCTTTCTAAGCGCACCAAAATTACGATCTGCTTCTCTCAAAGCCTTACACTGTAAGATCGTATTTTTATAATTTAGCTAGTCATGTTGGCAATAGAACAAGCTTTGATTTATGCCCACCTGACCCAGATTGCGATTTATAATGGACCATTTTTGGATTGCGTCAATAACAACAGTAATTGTGTAAAGGCAGGATGCAGGGCCGTGTTCCAAACGAAACAACTACAAGTGTGCTTGCTTTACTTCCTCAACGACACAGCTAGGAGAGCTCAAAAACCTTCATACCACTGGTCTTACCTTATAGTTGAAGACTCATCTTTGAGTCATAAAAGTGCATTGAAATTACTTAGGAACTGTGCACACTTTGGAGAGGTGTGTGGCCACTTGGAAACACCAGTAAGACCTCTCACTCAAACCCTTGTCATTTTTTTGTCTTATATTCCACCTACCCCAAATCTTCCAATAATATTCTTATCAATGTTACTGAATGTATCCAGAGTATTTTCTTGTGTCAGGTGAACAGTTTTGTCTCACCTTTAGTCTAATCATTTTCCGATAAACTCCAAACTGTTCCCTTTTAATTGCTACCATGGGTGTGCATATGCTTTCCATATTTCTTCTGTAAGAATTCAATTTAGCCCTATCCGTATAGGCCAATTCCCACAAGTGTAAAGGGTTAAGTTATTTATGGAGGTTGACTCATTTGAATACGCCTTTGGACTGTATGCTATTATCGGCAATAATCCATATTTTGATCTTACCCAAACTCTCACTCGCACTTTATATACAATTTCCAAATCCTCTCCACAGAAAAGAGAAAGTGAAAATAGGCCAACATTCCAATAACAATAACATACTTTTATAGTAAGGATAATTAGTGGGATAGCGGCCCATCGTATAGCTTTTCAGCATTTCGTGCTGCTCAGATATTAGGCTTTTATTAACCTTAATCCCACCAAATCACTTGACTGTGTGCCACTGTGTGCTCAGCAGACACACTTAGTAGCCTGTGTGCCAAGAAACCTACTAGAAACACATGACATGGATCCCATTAAAGTGGTCGGAGAGAGAGAGTGAGAAAGGCAATCGCCTCTTGAGAAGGCTCTTGTTGACTGACACTCATCACTTAGCGGCTTATGGGCTCATTTTGCATACATATGGGATGGCTTCAAAAAAGACATATAACAAATATCCAGACTTTCAAGAACTTCCATGGACGCTGCACATACAGTTCCAGTCAAAAGTTTTGGACTCACCTACTCATTCAAGGGTTTTTCTTAATTTGTACTATTTTCTACATTGTAGAATAATAGTGAAGACATCAAAACTATGAAATAACACATATGGAATCATGAGGAAGCAAAAAGTGTTAAACAAATCAAAATATATTTTCTATTTGAGATTCTTCAAAGTAGCCACCCCTTGCCTTGATGACAGCTTTGCACACTATTGGCATTCTCTCAACCAGCTTACATTTTACATTTTAGTCATTTAGCAGACGCTCTTATCCAGAGCGACTTACAGTTAGTGAGTGCATACATTATTTTTTTTTCATACTGGTCCCCTGTGGGAAACGAACCACAACCCTGGCATTGCAAACGCCATGCTCTACCAACTGAGCTACACGGTACTATAGCTTCATGAGGAATGCTTACGACATATGCTGAGCACTTGTTGGCTGCTTTTCCTTCACTCTGCGGTCCAACTCATTCCAAACCATTTCAATTGGGTTGAGGTCGGGTGATTGTGGAGGCCGGGTCATCTGATGCAGCACTCCATCACTCTCCTTGGTCAAATAGCCCTTACACAGCCTGGAGGTGTGTTTTGGGTCATTGTCCTGTTGAAAAACAAATGATAGTCCCACTAAGTGCAAACCAGATGGGATGGCGTATCGCTGCAGAATGCTGTGGTAAGCATGCTGGTTGAGTGTGCCTTGAATTCTAATGAAATCACAGACAGTGTCACCAGCAAAGTACCCCCACACCATCACACCTCCTCCTCCGTGCTTAATGGTGGGATCCACACATGCGGAGATCATCTGTTCACATACTCTGCGTCTCACAAAGACACAGCGGTTGGAACCAAAAATCTCAAATTTGGACTCATCAGACCAAAGGACCGATTTCCACCGGTCTAATGTACATTGCTCGTGTTTCTTGGCCCAAGCAAGTCTCTTCTTATTGGTGTCCTTTAGTAGTGGTTTTTTGCAGCAATTCGATCATGAAGGCCGATTCACGAGTCTGAACAGTGATGTTGAGATGTGTCTGTTACTTGAACTCGTGAAGATATTTGGGCTGCAATCTGAGGTGCAGTTAACTCTAAGAAGTATCCTCTGCAACAGAGGAATGTTTCATTCCTGTGGCAGTCCTCATGAGCGCCAGTGTCATCATAGCACTTGATGGTTTTTACGATGCACTTGAAGAAACGCTCAAATTCTTGAAATGTTGATTGATGATTATGTCTTAAAGTAGTGATGGATGTTGTTTTCTGCTTATTTGAGTGTTCTGGCCATAATATTGGACTTGGTTTTTACAAATAGGGCTATCTTCTGTATACCACTCCTACCTTGTCACAACACAACTGATTGGCCCAAACGCATTAAGAAGGAAAGAAATACAAATTAATTTTAAGAAGGCACACCTGTTATTTGAAATGCATTCCAGGTGATACCCCAGGAAGCTGGTTGAGAGAATGCCAAGAGTGTGAAAAGCAGTCATCAAGGCAAAGGGTGGCTACTTTGAAGAATCTCAAATATAAAATATATTTGGATTTGTTTAACACATTTTGGACTACATGATTCCATATGTTATTTATAGTTTTGATGTCTTACTATTATTCTAAATGTAGAAAATAGTAAAAATAAAGAAAAACCCTTGAATGATAGGTGTGTCCAAACATTTGACTGGTAATTTATTTTAAGGAGATTGTTACTTATCCTAAGTGTGATAATACAAGATTAACAGTAATACAGTATGTTAACGCCTTTGGGTTTGTGTATTTGCTAATAATATAATTTGATGTTCGGCTGGTGTGTAATGTTGGATATTGCCAGTTGAAGGCGAAGGCTATAGCTGTAGGCATAACACTATGTTAGATACACCATTGCCCCTAGTAATATATGACAGGAAATCACCCCTTTGCACTGTATCTGCATGAAAGCAATTTAAGACCAGAGAAGGTAAAAAAGTTACAATAACCAATCATTGCTCACATTTCATTCCTGTTTCGAAAGACCTTTAAAAGAGGATGGACACACACACACACACACACACACACACACACACACACACACACACACACACACACACACACACACACACACACACACACACACACACAAACACACACACACACACACACACACACATCCCCCAATCCCCCTCCAAAATAGGAAACCCATCTATTCCATCTGTTGTTGTCACTGTCACTTAAAATGGAAATATGGCTTGTGATAAGCATGAGAGGTCAGGTTGAATGAAGGGAAAACAAACAGGTCCCGTTGTCACATTACATTTGTCAGGTTAGCATTCTGCTCCCCGCCCCCGGCAACAGGGAATCCCGGCGTAGGACCATCCGGCGGGAGAAGAGATTTGGAAATAAGAAGCAGATCAACCCTTATCAGTTTTCGAGGAATGTTTTGCTGCCTGCCTCGACATCTGCCTAACACATGGGTAACCTAGAGGCAGCAAGTGGTCCCAAATGGCACCCTATCCCTATAGAGTGACTACTTTTGAAGATCCCCATGGCACCCTATTGCACTACTTTTGACAGGACCCCGCTCAAAAGGTGTGCACTATATAGGAATAGGGTGCCATTTGAGACGACCAGCCTAATCAATAAATCACCCAGCAGATTAAACAGAGAAAGAATATTGTAATAAACCTGAAGCTGTGGAGCCTAATACATTAATAATACACAAGACAGGCAAATGGGGAGAAAATATATTTATATGTATGGAGAAAAATATATTAAAAAACATACTCGGGTCGGGAGTTTGCATTGACGAGACAAAGCTATATTTCACTGTGCTCATTTGTTATAGGAAGTGCCAAGTTGGCATCTCTCCATTGTTGTTGCCATAACTTCAGCAGCGAAGACTAAATCTGCCCGCTTGGATTTCACTGTTTTACTGGTGTAGGGTAGGTGAGGGGGTAATAAAACATGTCACTAACTTCATGGATGGGGAGGAATTTGAGTTTTGGGTGGGAACAAAAATATTCACTAAGCCGACTCACTGGGATAACACTAGCCTAGCTGGCTTAGACATTTCTAACACTTTAGCACCATTCACTGGCACAAAACAGTGAGCTGGAACACAAACCCTCATTGACAAGGTGTGAATTTAGCCGACACACACAATGACACAAAGCATATACAGTATGTGAGTTCAATAAGGTGAGAGGTAATATAGAGTGAATGGCTGCTGTTTGAGCAAAGGGAACACTGACTGAAAGGGAGTGTGTTATGAATGTGCCTAATGTGTCTAACTTCCCATGAAGTAAGGGGTAGCTATGCCACCTGGGATCGCTGCTGCTAATATGGAGAGCCAACGTGAATGTAGGCTAGGTGTGGTGCCTGCCCGTCAAAGCCTGCACAAACAGAAGCTGAGACCCCGTGGATCAACATCTGGTCTCTCTCTCTCTCCTCTCAATTTCTGTATCACAAACCCCTTATCCTTACTGTGTTGCTTTCTCTCTCTCTCTCTCTCTCTCTCCCCCCCCTTTCTTCGTCTCTCTGCTCCCCCCCCTCCTCCTGCCCCGCCCCTCCCCCCCCCGTCTGTCTGTCTCTGTATCGTCCTTTTCTCGTCCTCTCTCAATTCAATTTCAATCAATAAACAATTAAGAGCTCATTGGCATGGGAAAATGGTAACATTGCCAAAGCAAGTGAAGATAGTAAAAAAAGTGAAATAAAAATAAATATTAACAGTAAAACATTAATTCAGAAGTTATAAAAAAATAAAGACATTTAAATTCAGATAGTCTATATACAGTGTTGTAACAATGTGCAAATAGTTAAAGAAAAATGGGAAAATAAATAAACATAAATATGGGTTGTATTTACAATGGTACTTGTTCTTCACTGGTTGCCCTTTTCTTGTCAACAGGTACAAATCGTGCTGTGATGGAACACTGTGTATTCACCCAGTAGATAAGGGAGTTTATCAAAATTGGGTTGTCTTCGAATCTTTGTGGATATGTGTAATCTGAGGGAAGTATGTGTATTAATGTGGTTATACATTTGGCAGGAGGTTAGGAAGTGCAGCTCAGTCTCACCTCAGTTTGTGGGAGGTGCACATAGCCTGTTTGAGACAGGAATGCCATGGCAGCATTTCTAATAGCAAGGCATGCTCACTGAGTCTGTACATAGTCAAAGCTTTCTTAAGTTTGAGTCAATCACAGTGGTCAGGTATTCTGCCACTGTGTACTCTCTGTTTAGGGCCAAATGCGCGGTCTCTCTCTGTCTCTGTCTCGCTCTCCCACTCTCACCTCACTCTCACTACCCAGCCCGTCCTCTCCCCCTCTCTCTCGGAGCTGAGAGGATAGTGGTATGACAAACCCGGTTGATATTTCCGCCACCACCCCCCCTGTCAAAACAGGATGGAATTAGTTCCAGAAATAACTGGTGAAAGTTGGTCACAGATCTGTACTGACTCTTTTTAAATGAATGGATGGTTTAAAATCAAATGGTGATGAATAAGTGTGTATTTTAGTTTTACTACCTGCATGAATTGAATTGAAAAAAATATATATACAAATATATATTTGTATTTTAAAGACACATTCCTGGGTGCTCTACCCTCCACACATGCTTTCTGGAGATACTGTCAAACAGAGGGTGTGAGTTCCCAAATGACACAGTAGTTGCATATGCTTAATCTACACAGGTGTATATGGGAGCGTATGGAGTGGGATCAGGTGGATTTATTTATTTTTCAATTTGAGTACGATTTGCTTGGGGAACAGGTTGGCTATGTTCCGCCACATACTGACAGGGATGAATGACCCAACTTACTAGAACGAGGTTGGGAGGAGGAGAAGGTATTTAAGTTGAATGTATTTAATGTTTGGAAAGAAATCTGACAGATTCGGATTCCTGACGGCCGGGAGGGTGATGTGGCTGGGTGTGTGTGTGTATGGGAGGGAAGGTGAGTAATAGGACATCAGATAAGTGAAAACCACAGAGGATGAACAGGCCCTGTAAAAGAATATATTCCCAAATCTGCCCGCTTGGATGTGGTATGCAAGTGATGAATTAGAACTGGAGGCTTTGGAGTATGTCATCTGGATGAGCTTGTTAATCTTTTACACTGATGGTGCTGAAACCACTATGTTTCTTTTTTTAATATATTTATGGAGTGAATTGTTTGTTTGATTATGTTTTTTGCCCTTTTATTAAAGTTTTTTTTTTAAAGTGTAGGAAAGAGCGTGTGATTTAGCGGAAATGAAAAAGTAAATATCATATTATTATTATTGCTTAGTCTCTGCTGCACTGAAGAAAGCATATTCATAGACAGATGGTTTGACGTCAAGGCCTACAAACCAGATCACTCAGCTTCATGGCCTCTCATGTAACGATCCCGGCAGTCTGAGTCGGGTCCGGGTCTGTGGACTAGTTTTTCTGCCGGGATCTCCAGTCCGAGGTGGAACCGGGAGTGATCCGGACGCATCCATCAGCAATCTGCACAGGTGATATACTCTTATGCCTAACATCCATGGATGTAGCCATGAACAGTAGGTTTACAGAGTATCAGTCTTAGAGCTTGTAGCGTTAGTTTTGTTGTTTTGCACCTTGTTGGTTGTGTTTATTACCTGCGTTGTTCCATCTGCAGTCACTGGTCGGAACCCATAACCTCTGCCTGGTGAATGGGCCGCAAGCATGATTGGATCAACCACTGCACCCCCCAACAACTAATCAACGCCGCCCGCCTGCTCCCCGGATTATTCAGCATCACTCTTGAATTTGTAAAAAACACTCACCTCGTCAACCTAGTGGTGCTTGGGTTCTGGTTGTAACTCGTGACAGAACGATCATAATGAACCCAGCGGACCTGGACTCTGCCTCGCCATGCCATTACATCAGGAGAAGATGTTGGGCATATAGCACGGAGCTACAGGAGATAGAGCAGTTGGAACCTTAGCGAGGAGGTCAGAACCAGCGCAAGTCCCCGGTGGAGGATACTACCGGTTCACCCATCTCGCTAGCCGCGGCTGAAGGGGATCCGTGACCCAAGGTTCCACGGATAAATATGAGGGGAGCTGGGAAGATGCTTCTATGCAGTGGGTTAGTGTGACCATACTTATTGCGCAGACAAGGCTAGGATAGCCTTTGTGATTGAGTTGCTGGTGGTCGAGCGCTGGAGTGGGCTTCAAGCCGCTTGGGAGCGACAAGACCCTGCATGGCTCATACAGGGGACCTCACAATGAGGCGAATTCCTCGAGGGAGGGAGAAGGGGTTGCAAAGAACCGCAGGGCGACTCGTGATGAGTTAAGACGTGGTGTGGGAGAGTGGGTGGAATGAGGAGTTGCAAGGGCTTTAAGGTGTCGGAGAGTAAGGATGAGCGATCTTATCCGGAGCCTAGTGACTGGACAGCTTGGTAGCCTTGTTATTCGGGTGGATAATCGAGTCCGAGAGCGAAGGGAGGGAGAAGCAATTCGGTCCAGTCGATCAGCTTCTTCAGTGGGTGGGTGGTGGACCAGAACACGCGATATCTCCACCACAAAGGATTAGGAGAGGTTTCTCCCGATTCTGAACCATGAAGTGGGGAAGGAAGGGTTAACCAAGGAGGAGCGAACATAGAGTAAGACCAACTGCTGCCCTACTGTGGTAGCTGGGAATAATCACTGTTCCGGGGTCGTCAAACGCGGCTGCAAATTGGGAGGACTTTTAGCGAGCCAGTTAAAGTATGTCAGACCCCGCTCCCGGCTACGTGAACAGGATAGAGTAGATTAACGCATGATAGTGCGGCGCGGAAGCTTTTTGATGCCGGAAGTTGATGGAACAGCTGGGGCTTCCAAGGAGCAATTGGGGAAGATTGAAGACCACTCTGAACGGCAGTAGTTGGCACGACACGACGAGGACTGAACCGGTTAAGATGCTGTTGTCGGGGAATCATTGGAGATGATTATTCATTCCGCCGCCTTCCCATGTTCCTCTGGTCCTTGGATACCCCTGGCCGAAGGAACACAATCACTCGATTGGGTGACGGGCAAGGTAACGAGTTGGAGCGATTGTATGCTAACGTCAAGACTGCCTGTCCCCATTTCCAGTAGGTGATTGAGGGCTAAAACCCCCAGATTTGTCCTGGTTCCCGAGACATATCACGATTTGGGGGAAGTGTTCAGTAAGCAGAAGGCTTGTCACCCCTCCCCACCGATCATATGATTGTGCCATCAACCTGTTCCTGGAGGTCACCCAAGGGAAGTATAGCAGTATCTCCCGGCCTGAACGTGAGGCTTTGGGAGACAATCAAGGAGTCCCTAGCTGCTGGGCCTCTCGCCTCGGCCCCCGCCATCACCCCCGGGGGCAGGATTCTTCTTTGTGGGTAAGAAGGATGGCCTCTTCGACCGGATTGATTATGGGGGAATGACATTACGGTCAAGAACAAGATTCCTGCCCTTGATGATGCGACCTTACATGAGGTGTTACTAAGTAGACAGCAATGGATAATGAGAGGGAGAGAGTGTGAGGGTTAAAAATGTACTGATATAGGTGATGCGTGGAAATGCTCACGGATAGAGTACGGTGAACGACGCCGAGAGATAATCGGCCCTTTGAGTTTTTTATGATGACATTGATCTTCTCGAAGAAACTCCAACAATGTCGGAGGTTTGCAGCGATTGTTGGAGAACGCCGGCTCGGGAAGGGCCGAGAAGCGCGAGTTCACGCCCAACGAATCCTTTAGGGTACATATTCAGGGGAGAGATTAGGAGGACAGGAGAAGGTTAGAGCGGTTTGGAATGGGTGAGCCAGAGATTGAGCTCAGAGATTTTTGGGGTTGAACTAGAGATAGGGATTACAGCCGGAGGGCCCGTAACTGCCTGACTTCAGTATCAGGAACTTCAAGTGGAAAGGCGGATGAGGGATTGAAGAGGATTCACCAACGCACCGATTCTCTCTCAAATCCGACAGGCCGAGGGCGCCGAAGTGGACGGGGCTTGATGTGGGAGTTGGAGCCATCCTGTCGCAGGATGACGAAGTAAACATCCCCGCGCCTACTACTCGTTCGGCCAATGGAGAGGAATTAGATGGGTAACCGGGAGAGTGAAACTTGGGGGAGGTGGGATGGGAGGGAACCGGTATTGTTGGAGAAAAGAATTTAAGTAGATGCCCCAACTCCTAGGCCAGGTGGTGGTTTTGGAGAAATTTCCTGAGTCGACTGGATCTAAGAACGAAGGGACGTTGCTCTCGGATGTTCTCCAAGACGGAGGGAGGGTGGGTCCAAGACCGAGACAATTCTCCCCTGAACTGCGCCGGGGAGCGTTAGGTGGAAGATTGAGGAGGAGGTGATGGCGGCTCTTCGGACGCAGCGGCGTAACGGTCACCCGGTCGCGTTGTTTGTGCTGAGTCGGGCCCCGGGCCCGGGGTCCTCGAAACGGTCCCACGCCAGCAAGATGGTTGTACCCTGGCAGGCTCGGACGATGGCGTTGCTTCGCAGACCCCCTGGTGGCCTGCCACGGCCGAGAACCGCATTGCTGCCTGTCAGTGGGAAGAATAAGGTACAATCGGCCCAGCTTGGAACTACCCCACCCCCGCGACCATGGTGGATTGGCCCGACTTGTACGGTGCCCGCTTCGGAGGGGAACACGGCCGCTCTGACTATCGGAAGATTCAGCAAGTTCGGCCACTTTGTGCCAATTGCCAAGCTTCCTCCGCCGGAGACGTCGAGATCTGGTTAGGAGGTTGTCAGGGTCCACGGGTTGCCCAGTGATCTCTTGACCGTGGCCTCTGAGTTTACCTCTGCTGTCTGGAAGTGTTTGGCATTGGAGACAGTCACACATCTGGTTTTACCCAACAATGGTAGGCGGAGAGAGCCAACCAGAAGATGGAATCCACGCCACGCTGCCTGGCCCCCTCAAACCACCCCTGGGTCCCCAGCTGCCTTGGGCTGAGTATGCCCACAATACTCTCCCTACATCTGCCACTGGGATGTCTCCTTCCAGTGCCTGTATGGCTAAACTCCTTGTTCTTTCAGGAGAAGGAGCCTAGTGCCTTCTGTTCAGGCCCACATTCGACGTTGCCACCGGACCCTGGCATCGGGCAGAAGGGCGCTTAGAGTTCGAGGAATCCAGGCGAATCGGATCCCCACCACCTACACCATCGGAGATAGGGTCGGACAATTCCTTACTGGACTGAGTCCAGGAAGTTACAAATTGGTGGCCCGTGGTGGAGAAGGGATAACGGGGCAGTGACAAACCGAGGAGAGAGTATCCCACCTTTCATGTCTCTGCCTCAAGCCTGTTTTCCTCAGTCCTCTGTTGCCTCCTCCGCCTCCTCCCCCTCCCCCCCGGATGATCGGAGGGGGGATCCAGCCTGACACGGTGGACAATCATGGATTCAGACGGGGGGGGGGTTTCAGTATCTGTGGACTGGGAGGGGTAGGGGTCTGAAGAGAGGAGTGGATTCCGGAAGATCCTAGATGTGACCTCACTGTGACCTACCGCATCTGGCGCTCCGGGATCTCGCCCGGTGGCGTGTGGGCGGAGGGGGGTATGGAACGATCCCGGCAGTTGAGTCGGGTCCTGGTGGACTAGTTTGCTGGACTCCAGGGTTTCCCGAGGGTTTGGAAGCGGGAGCGATTTCCGGACGCATCATAGCAATCTGCACACCTGGTTGATATATTACTTGGCCTAACATCATTCCTGCCGGATTAGCATGAACAGTAGGTTTAAGAGTATAGTCTTAGAGTCTAGCTAGTTTTGTTGTTTTTGCACCTGTGGTTTGTTGTTTACTTACCTCCTTTTGTTCCATCTGCAGTCAAGTCCAAATCAACCCTGCCTGGTGGTCGGA
Organism: Coregonus clupeaformis; assembly: GCF_020615455.1. Lineage (NCBI taxonomy): Eukaryota > Metazoa > Chordata > Actinopteri > Salmoniformes > Salmonidae > Coregonus > Coregonus clupeaformis. The sequence continues at coordinate 92,550,761 of NC_059192.1, forward strand.
GGACGAGCCATGATTGGATCAACCACCGCACCCCCCAACAACTAATCAACGGCCGCTGCTCCTGGATTATAGATATGAATTTGTAAATAAACACTCACCCCTTCAACTTACTTGTTGGTTGCTTCTGGGTTCTGGCTTTGTAACTCGTGACACTCATGACAAATCGCATGTAGTCACCATAGTAACCCCTTGATAACATAGATCCATGCCTTCATCAGGCTGTTTTATCTAATCTATCGCAGTCTTGGGAGATGGGAGGTTGATGTGCTGGATTGATATGGTGACATGAAGCCATTTTGACCTGAATAATGACTCTGAGGGAAAGATCATCAGTGCTGTGCTACAGATAAGCCACACTGATAAAATTAATTGATTCAAGCCAGGGCTAAGGACGGATACAATAAGCAGTTTCAATAGCTGTGTAACCACCCGTCTAACTTTGCCTGAGACCTAAAGACTTGCATTCGCTCCCCGGGTCAATGCCTAGGTTTTAGCTCAGAGGGCTGTCACAGTCATGCGCAGTAGGTAGTCTTCTCAGTTAGCCATATGAGCTCTAATGTTTCGACACCCAGGAAAGTTTGTAATATCATTCATTCCCAACTAGCCATAAAGATTCCCTCAGAAAGAAGTCTTACGTTCTATAGGCATAACCTTTGACTGCCATAAGCCAGTCGGGAATTCCACCTTCCATCTCCCCTCGAACGCCTCACATAGTTCAGATTTCCAGTTGGCTAAAGTGGGTCCCTAGGCCACTCTGCCATGTCATCAGGTCTCAGCCTGCCTTACAGCCAGAGAGGTGGGGAGGAGGGGGCTGGCAGTTGGGGTTGAGATAGGTCCTGACCTTGGCTTTGACTGGTTTGACAGGTCTCACTTCCAGAGGCCACTGGGCAGCTTCAGGATTTCTTATCTCTCATTCGCCTGCTGCCTGGGTCTCAGATCTACAGCCCTGCCAAGGTGGGGTTGGGAGGAAATCACATTATAGATAGCTAGGACTTTAAAGGAAGACTGGAACACATACTGACCCCATAATGCAACTGGGTCAGGGCTGTATCTGGGTTTGGGTTTTTCTTAGCCAAGTCGTAAAGGAACTCATATGTTGACAGGGATATGATCCCATCCTTTACTGCCTTTCAGTACGTGTGGATCTGTCAGAGAGCGAGAGAGAGAGAGAGAGAGAGAGAGAGAGAGAGAGAGCGGGAGAGCGAGACGCTCACATGGATGAATAATGAATCTAATGCTTTATTACTGAAATTCTTGGACCATTTATTTTAAACACATTGCGTGTGGGTGCACGTGAGCCTGTGTGTCTGGGGTAAAGCAAAGATTTTTTGGCTGAGTTTTCGAGTGCCGCAGCAGTGGGGGACAAAGCTCATTTTAAAATGTCCTAAAGATTAGGAGGCACATGATCGGTTGGAGGCCTGCAGGATATGGGCCTCACAGCATGCACACTGGGGGAAGCCCTCTCCCTCAACAGCTCTAGCCTCCTTATCAACCCCTCTCACATACAGAGTAAACAGGAACTGAGGGTCGGCTGCCATAGGCTGCCATAGACCAAAAACATGAACAAACACACAAAGGAAACTACAGTGTGTCAGTGTATGTCTACGCCAGCCAACTCCAGCTCAACAAATCCCAGTGCTCTGTTTCTCCCCTTGACTCCTACATTGAAGTTGAAATTAGATGCAGAATGTGGATGCTGGTTCATTCTTCGTCTTGTGTCCATCCTACAAAGAGAAACAGAGGAAAGGACTGTATATGGGGAAATAAGCAACATTTGCAGATAATTGCATTGGATAAGACAGGTCACGATCGCTCCTGATCATCGTTAACATACTTCAAGACATTTTATCACCTGTTAGTGAGCTCTTATGACTTTTAGTCCTTCTAAACAACTTCATTTGGTTTCTGCCATGTAGGATTTGGTATCCATGGGATCCGCAGACACTTGAGCCTCACAAGATTGTTGATTACAGGGTTATGTAGATAGAGAAGGTATAGTTTGGTCGCTGCTGCGGAGGAGTTTGAGGAGTTTGCATGCCGCACCGGGCACTGTTTTACAACCTCCCAACGTTTTCTGTACAGGTGATATTCCGTCCTCATGAGCTTTAGTGCTATTTAGACACTTTAACTACCTCCAGAAATGATTTGTTCTGCATCGCACTCCAAGTGTACTTCGCGAAATATGCGTTCGATAAAGTTTGAGTCAAACCTCCATAATTTTCCTCTCTCCCAACGTAGGCGCGGGCCCCCGTGGGAACCCTGCAGCTTTTGCACATACAGTAAAAACGTCAGGCATAATGCCCCACCAAAGACGTAATGTAATACACGGCAGCGTGCTCCACATAACATCCATCTTTGGTTTAAATACCCTCCATTTGACATTACGACAGGCCATTGCACATTCTTTGCATGCCTTCATGTATGCGGAGGATTACGCCAGTACCCTATCATTAGTAGAGGTTTCCGCGATGACAACAGAGACTTAGCTAGCTGCGCTTAACGTTTGATGTGGGGTGGAAATCTTTTTGTGACATGGCACTCTGGTGACGGGTTGATCTCTCGGAGAAACTGTGCAAATCATTGTCGGGCTGAATCCTAACTTGAGATCTGCTTAACGTGGACTTTTGCTTAAATCATACAGGGATCTCAAGTTAGGATTTGGATCTATGAGACTATGTGGGTAACTATGTGGCTAACAACATATATTTTTTCCTGACAATTCATCTGTATGACAATTTCTTTCTGTTCTAAGTTGATAGAGCTAGATGCACTATAGTTGATGTTTAGCAACTTTTATTAACTAAACTTACGTTACGTACGTAAACGTGTTCATGCAGGATTTGGATGCTACTCAAATCATACCCCCATGTTCACATCCTATCACTCTGATATTGTAAGCAACCCTGAGTTGCTCCACCAATTAACTCAAGAACAAAGACCTGGCTTGGCATATTTGTGGTGATGAAGTTAATGGTGAATTGAGGTTTGGCAACTTCATTTGGTCCTAATGACACTCAGTGGGTTTAGTGTGACTGGCATCTCTGCTGGGTGTAGTGGCACCCTATGACTTCCAGATGGCCTTGTGGACACCACTGGTAAACAACACCAAGTCCAACACCTTGAATTATTCCGTTCAGATAAGAGGACAAGTATGTGCATTTAACCATTTTTCTTAAAGGTCACAAGCAAATGATGAAGAAAGTGAAAATAAAAATATTTCATCAGGTTATTTTGATTTCCTTTCTTATGAATGACAAAATAACACATCATCACCTCGCCATCACCATGTTCTTCTGGCCTCTGTCCGTGCCCTTGGTGATTATTGGTCACCTAGTATGCCCTTGACTGGCAACTTCGGCTGGAAGTCTGGGCTTGTGCCATCTTCAGTTGGCATGGGGGCATACTGGAGACGGTGGGTACCTGCAGTGTCTAGTTTCAGGTCTGTCCTGAAGTGTGATAATTGCCCTGGTGCCAGCCATATGGTTGCCCTCTGAGAAGAAAGCTCTTAAGAGCTACTGTGAACACATCCCAGCTCCAATGTCTGACAATAAGGGTTTCTCTCAATTTTCAGCTTGAGAAAGAACATGACAGTGTTCCTCAATGTAGGCTATACCATACTGTATACTGTCTGTACCATGTCTGTACCACACATAGTATTTTTACACTGTTAAGTCTGTCTAGCACAAAAAATATGCTCATGGGACGAGTCTAAACAATGCTCAGCTGGGTCATTTCTCAAAGGAATTCCCCATGATTCAATTATACGTGAACAGCACATGATGGAAATAAAAAAATCAATGGAGGGCATCTGTGGCCGTGAGATAACGCTTTACCCCAGAGAGCCGTCAACAATACCAAAGCTAGCATCTAATTAATTAAAGCTAGCCACAACCACTACCGAAGGCTAAATAAGCCACTACTGGTTGTTCATATTTAGACAACCACTGCTACTGTCACTGTCTGCTTCTCCAAAGAACAGCTGGGTGGAATATTATGGCTAGGTGGCCTATTTCTTCTAAACCAATGTCTTATACTCACTATACAGGCATGGGATAGACGAGCGCATTATTAGGGCAAAGTCAAATAAGCTGAACATCTGTTTTTCCATACTGTTCCCGGGTCTCTGCTCATTTGGGCCATGCTGTAATTCAATAGCACACTTTGGGAGTGTGTGTGTGTGTGGAGTGTGTGTGTGTGAAGGTATTCCCTCTTGACACTACACAGCTGGCCGCCTGCACTCAGGGCCAGCCAGGCGAAGTTACCCAGCGATGCTTCTGGAGTTACACTCTTCCGTAACTCCCTGAAACGAACACCCAAAAAAGTATTGACCCTATGAATGAATCACACCTTTTTTTTAAAACACAGTCCAGTTCTGCCTCAGTGTTCCTCTTCACACCTGGAAGAGCAGTGTGTGGAAACAAGGCAACGACTGGACAAATACACAATACACAATGCACAATAGAAAATACACAATACACAATAGACAATACACAAGACAAAATACACAATAGGCAATAGGCAATACATAATACACAATACACAATATACAATACACAACATGGTTTTGGTCTGTTTTTTCATACTCCAAGTAGGCTTCTGTATTGTCTAGTTCCGTTTTGTTGTGGTATACCACTGCTGTTGATAAACACAAGAGAATCTCCATTAAAATAGATTTTCTAAACTTCAGGACTAGGCTTAATCTGGGAAGCCGACCCCTGAACTTCATAAAAATCGAGACAGCTGTTCTTGATATTACTGATATTTTTCATCCATGTTTGCACATGGAATCCATCTTTGACACTCATCTCCATCTGTTGTTTACAGGAGTACATGGACGCCAACAAGTGCATCGAGGAGCTACTCAAACAGCTGGAAGAAGAGCGGAGGAATGTCCGAAGGTAAGGGAGGATCCTCGATCTGCGTTTTGACAGCTGTTGCTAGTTGCCAATAAATATCAACAGCTGAACGCAATCAATTCTCAATGAGAACCTGCCGAACAATGTTGTTAAGTTTGGGAAGCTGACACAATGCTTTGTGTGCAGTCTTGGTGAGAAAATGCTATTGTGAAGTGATGGTGAGGACAAGGGTGCTAAAAGTGGGGAAAGACAAAGACGTACATTCAGTCTATTTCAGTTTTGGGGTTGGCTGGGGACATTTCTCATGGAGACAATGGGGATTTGGAGAGGCCAAACTCATGACCTTGGCCCTCAAACCTATCCTTAGACCCTTGAGTGTCACACCGCCCACAGAAAAGAGAGACAATTTTTCAAACTTCACCCCCATTATCCTATAACTCTCCATGTCAATAGAGTTGGTTTCCCCCCATCCAGGACCAATTTCCCCCTTGAGCGAGCAGGGAGGCCTGGGAGAGGGGCCTCTGAGTGGACCCAGGGTGGATGGTGGGGGTTAGAGGTTGACCGCTGACCAGGGTCTTTGCTATGGCAGGCCGGCTTTCAATAGAAGGGTAAGGAAGTGGTGTGTAAAGGAATGATTGTCTTGTCCCCCAGTCTAACTCACACCACTTTAGAAGAGGAGACCCTTCCTCTTTTGACCAGCAAAGTGACCTAATAACAGGTTAGAGGGGCCTGGTTGTTATTGTGTGGACTGGCCCATGGGAGCGGTTGGGGTCTTCTCACTAGGGGCTGTTTGGAAGCCATGAACTTGCTTAGACCTGGAGGGACAGTGGGGACAGTGGGGGAAATAGCTAGGGTGGCTGACCCTAAGGTTTTAGTGATAATTGTTTCGTTTTGCTCAGGATTTTTAATTTGTGTGTTTGCGTACATTTTTTCTGTACGTAAAACTAAATGATATTCTAATTCGATAATGATTATTTTATCTATTCAACATTTTTCTTCCAGTAGCTCATATAGATAATCACTTACCTACAAATACAGAAAACCGACTTATGCCTAATTACAATATTCAAATTCATGGTAATAAACCTCCTTGGAATAGACAGCTACGCTGACAGACCTGACAGACCAGATCCTAGGGATTGTGCTGCTTTTCCTCGGATGTTGCTCGATAGTGTTAGTGACAGTGATAAATGACTCCACACATTCTTTTGTTGGGCTGAAGCAGAAACTCAGGACGATAAAGACAGGCACGCCTCCTTCCCCTTATTAGGCTGTGTCTTACGGCTACATTATCGAGAGGACTTACATTGTATTCCTCCTTTTTTCCTGGGAATATGGAGGCAATCAATCCATCAAGAAGATGGAGAGAGAACGAATTGGATTCCACTAATTCAGGGCTTGTTATTTCTGTGTCTACTGACCCAATGCAAGCATATATTTATACAGTCTATCACATTATAGGGTAGTATTACACAGACGTAGGATATTGTACCTGGTTTCAATATTATGTCTAAGGCGCCATGCCATACTTTATTGTAAATGACCTTTGTTTGATATTTTTACTGCATTGTTAGGAGCTAGTAACACAAGCATTTCGCTGCAGCCTCTATAACATCTGCTAAACTGTGTACGCGACCAATAAACTTTGATTTGATGCTCTATTTCACTTATCCTTCCACTTATACTGTGTTTTCTAAATACCCGTCCATATACCCCTCAAAATACCCATGAAGAGAGGCATCAAGTCATGTCAAACTGTGTAGAAATTGCAGGAAATGCGTTTTAAAATGTGACTGATAAAAGTAGAGACTCAGAGCTAGAAAAATGTATATCATACACTACAGTTGAGGAACAATGGGAAAGTAATTCTGCTTTGAAAGTTGATAAACCCATCTCTTTAAGGATTCACATGTGAGGCTATGTACTAAACAACCAGAGATTTCAAGACTAAAGGCTGGTTTATACAACGGGTGTGTTCGTAAATGTAATCTGGAGTGCCAGAGTGTGCTCTGGGCGTTCGTAAACTCAGAGCGTTGTCAGATTGGCTGTTCGTAAATTCTGAGCGTTTCGCTCTCAGAGCGCACACTGGACGTTGGCTAGCTTGCTTGCTACAGTGCCTTGCAAAAGTATTCATCCCCCTTGGCGTTTTTCCTATTTTGTTGCATTACAACCTGTAATTTAAATTGATTTTTATTTGGATTTCATGTAATGGACGTACACAAAATAGTCCAAATTTGTGAATTGAATTGAAAAAAATAACGTGTTTCAAAAAATTAAAAAAAAAATAATAACGGAAAAGTGGTGCGTGCATATGTATTCACACCCTTTGCTATGATGCCCCTAAATAAGATCTGGTGCAACCAATTACCTTAAGAAGTCACATAATTAGTTAAATAATGTCCACCTGTGGACAATCTAAGTGTCACATGATCTGTCACATGATCTCAGTATATATACACCTGTTCTGAAAGGCCCCAGAGTCTGCAACACCACTAAGCAAGGGGCACCACCAAGCAAGCGGCACCATGAAGATCAAGGAGCTCTCCAAACAGGTCAGGGACAAAGTTGTGGAGAAGTACAGATCAGGGTTGGGTTATAAAAAAATATCAGAAACTTTGAACATCCCACGGAGCACCATTAAATCCATTATTAAAAAATTGAAAGAATATGGCACCACAACAAACCTGCCAAGAGAGGGCTGCCCACCAAAACTCATGGACCAGGCAAGGAGGGCATTAATCAGAGAGGCAAAAAAGAGACCAAAGATAACCCTGAAGGAGCTGCAAAGCACCACAGCGGAGAGTGGAGTATCTCTCCATAGGACCACTTTAAGCCGTACACTCCGCAGAGCTGGGGTTTTACGGAAGAGTGGCCAGAAAAAAAGCCATTGCTTAAAGAAAAAAATAAGCAAACACGTTTGGTGTTCGCCAAAAGGCATGTGGGAGACTCCCCAAACATATGGAAGAAAGTACTCTGGTCAGATGAGACTAAAATTGAGCTTTTTGGCCATCAAGGAAAACGCTATGTCTGGCGCAAACCCAACACCTCTCATCACCCCGAGTACACTATCCCCACAATGAAGCATGGTGGTGGCAGCATCATGCTGTGGGGACGTTTTTCATCATCAGGTACTGGGAAACTGGTCAGAATTGAAGGAATGATGGATGGCGCTAAATACAGGGAAATTCTTGAGGGACACCTGTTTCAGTCTTCCAGAGATTTGAGACTGGGACGGAGGTTCACCTTCCAGCAGGACAATGACCCTAAGCATACTGCTAAAACAACACTCGAGTGGTTTAAGGGGAAACATTTAAATGTCTTGGAATGGCCTAGTCAAAGCCCAGACCTCAATCCAATTGAGAATCTGTGGTATGACTTAAAGATTGCTGTACACCAGCGGAACCCATCCAACTTGAAGGAGCTGGAGCAGTTTTGCCTTGAAGAATTGGCAAAAATGTGGCTAGATGTGCCAAGCTTATAGAGACATACCCCAAGAGACTTGCAGCTGTAATTGCTGCAAAAGGTGGCTGTACAAAGTATTGACTTTGGGGGGGGGTGAATAGTTATGCACGCTCAAGTTCTGTTTTTTTGTCTTATTTCTTGTTTATTTTGCATCTTCAAAGTGGTAGGCATGTTGTGTAAATCAAATGATACAAACCCCCAAAAAATCCATTTTAATTCCAGGTTGTAAGGCAACAAAATAGGAAGTTGACGCAGTGACATCATAAACACTCTATTGAAATAGTTACTTGCATAGTGGAGTGTTTTGTTTAGACATGTAGCTAGCTAGCTAAACAATGAACCATAATCCCAACTCATAACTTTACTACCCTGCATGAATCTGCAGGTAGCTAACCAACCAGGTTCAATCTTAGTTAGCTAACATTAGGCTATAACTAGCAATGCAAATGGCTATGAGATATGAATAATATTACTACACAGATCATACACGTAACGTTAGCTAGCTAGCCAGCCAGCTAACGTTAGCTAGCTAGCTAACAGTACACTTTAACTTGAAATGAAAACAACTTTCTGATTAAATTAGAAATGTGTAATATCTGAAAATGTAGCTAGCTAGACTCTCTTACTCATATACCAGCTCATATTATAGACAGAAGCATGCTACATGGCAGACCAATCCGAACTCATCTCTAGGCATGTCCAGCCCACTCATTATCTCAGCCAATCATGGCTAGCGGGAAGGTTGCTGTCTTTTTCCATGGCTAAACCAACTAGGCTCGTAATTTAACAATTGTATTAGCATTTACAGATGGCATACAAGTTTTTTTTATTAAGGCACATGAAAGTTCACATGTTCCAGAAGGCATTTATGCCCCAAAACGCATTTTGATTTAAAAAAAAGTTTACGTTCAAATGGCGCTTCTGTGAAGTAGTGACGTGCGACATACGCCTAGTTGTCACGCCCTGACTCAGGGGACTTGTATTTGTTGAGTCAGGGTGTGGATTTTCTGTGTTGGGTTTGGCTATGTTGATTGTCTATGTTAGATTCTAGTATGGGTAGATCTATGTTGGCCTGTGTGGTTCCCAATCAGAGGCAGCTGTTGCTCATTGTCTCTGATTGGGGACCAGGATGGACTTGGGAGGAGATGAGAGAGAGTCTGGCAAGAGGGATGGAGGCCATGATCACGGGGGAGAGACAAGCCCAAAACATTTTTAGGGGGGGGGGCTCACGCCGTGGACGACGAGGCAGCAGGAGGCCGCGATAGAGCGGTTCAGCGGTTTAGCAGAGGAGGCCGCCAGATTAAGGGGGTCATTGGTTCAGAGGGAGCAGAAGGAAAGTGTAGAGGCACGGCGAGAGGAGCTGGTTAGGCAGCAGAAGGAGCGGGGGTTAATGGAAGAACCCAGTCCCGCTCCTCGCACCAATCAAGTGGTGCGTGTCGCCAGCCCGGTCCGGCCTGTTCCTGTCCCTCGCACCAAGCCAGTGGTGCGCATCGCCAGCCCGGTCCGGCCTGTTCCTGTTCCCCGCATCAAGCCTGTGGTGCGCGTCGCCAGTCCGGTACGGCCCGTTCCTGCTCCCCGCACCAAGCCAGTGGTGCACGTCGTCAGCCCAGTCCGGCCCGTTCCTGCTCCCCGCACCAAGCCAGGGGTGCGCGTCATCGGCCCAGTCTGGCCCGTGCCTGCTCCCCGCACCAAGCCAGTGGTGCGTGTGTCCAGTCCGGCACGGCCCGTGCCTGTTCCACCGGTGCCTGGTCCGGCACCGGTCAGCTGCTCCACTCCGGAGCCAGAGCAATCCGCTCCACCGGGGTCCAGTTCAGCTCCGGTCAGCGGCACTCCAGGTTCGGGGTCTCCCACACCAGGGTCCAGACAGGGCTTGGTACTTCGTGGGAGGAAGGAGAGAGGAAGCAGCGCGCCAAGGTCCAGACCAGACCAGGGGTGCAACGGGGAGGTGGAGAGTAAGTGGTGGTCACACCCGGAGCCGGATCCGCCTCCGAGGCGGAATGCCCACCCGGCCCCTACCCTGTTAGGTTTATGTGGCGCGGTCGGAGTCCGCACCTTTGGGGGGGGGTACTGTCACGCCCTGACTCAGGGGACTTGTATTTGTTGAGTCAGGGTGTGGATTTTCTGTGTTGGGTTTGGCTATGTTGATTGTCTATGTTAGATTCTAGTATGGGTAGATCTATGTTGGCCTGTGTGGTTCCCAATCAGAGGCAGCTGTTGCTCGTTGTCTCTGATTGGGGACCATACTTAGGCAGCCTGTTGGCACCAGTTAGTTGTGGGATCTTGTTCCGTGTGAGGTATGTTATTTGTCTACCTTGGACGTCACGTTCGTTTGTTGTTTTGGTTGTGCGTTTATTTCGTGAAATAAATATGAATGCATATCACGCTGCGCCTTGGTCCTTCTCGTTCATGAACGATCGTGACACTAGTTTCCTGAAGCGAGTCACAAATGTCAAAAGAAATTCCGGAGGAGGAGCCCCGGACCCCCTTCTACTGTTCAACCCCCCCCAAAATATCTATGCCACAATTTCGCCTTTGCTATGTATTGTAATTGCAGGCTAAAAACAGATCACAAATCAAACTCTTTTTAAAATATATGAAAATGTCTGCCAACGAATACAAGAAAGCTCACTCCAAAAACACAGCTTTTGCCAGCGTTCTCATCATATGTCAAACCCATCTGTTCCATAATATAGTCCTCCTTGTATCCACTCCTCTCCATAACACTCTACATCACACACACACACACACAGACACACACACAGCAACACTGGCCAAGGGAGCACAACAAAACCACAGTGGGGTACTGTCGCGGCATCGCTCATTATTTCATTAACTCTGGTCACGTCCATGACAAACACAAACATAGGCTCCACAGCCCTGTGTCAACATCAGATGGACAACCTCCAAACAAGACGAGGCATGTCATGATGCATCATGTAAGCTTTCCTTATGGTTGTCTCTGATCTTATCAAATCTAGATTGATTGTATGTGGAAATGAATGGCCAAAAGATGGGCAATAATTTCACCAAACAACAATATTATGTCTGTGCCATGTACATATATCCCTACATGTGAATAGAGAGAGAAAGTAGTGAACGTGAAGTGAGTGACAGCTCTTTCTCTGTTTAGACAGTGAGCTATTGAATGGGGGCAGGCATGATTTGGACTGGGACATATGGATGCTTCTTTAGGACACTAAAAAGCATGACTGGCCGGGTGGAAGGTCACGTGCCCTTTCTGAAAAGCTGCTGTGTCGAGGGAACAAAAATACATAATATTCCTTCGTTTTTGTTCCCTCTTTCTGCCAATTCCTCAATTTTGCCTTCATCCCTTCCTTCTTGCACTCCGTCCACGTGTCTGCGTGTCTGGTTGGGATTGCATGTGGTCTTATCTTATGTAATGAAAGTGTTTTTTCATTGCATACTAAATCTCCATTGACCTTCCTTTTGGGTATCTGTGCCAACACTTTATGTAGAACACTGGCCGTTGATCAGCCAAATGGCCAAAGCTGGTCTCACCTGGCTTACACTTAGCAGATGGTGTGCGTCTTTGTTTTGTCTGTGACCCCTCCACACCTTGGAGGACTCAGGGAGGGCAGGCAGGCAGGGGGCCTGCTCAGGGTAGCAGGGAGGTGGGGTGAGGAGCAGGGGAGAATGGGGACGCTGCTGGAGATCTATGGAGGATAGTCTCTTAGGCTATGAGGACCGGCAAGTCGTGCATCTGCAGCCCCTCCTGAATGGACATTAGCAAGGACATCTGCTAATCAATACACTATTTGTCATCTTTAGAGAGGAATTATCCCTCCACATTTGAGTGAAGGGGGAGGTTGGGCAGTAGGTTTTGTTAGATTATCGGTCCATTTTGAAATATCTTTGTTTGGATGTATTTCTCTTTGGGTGTAAAAGTAGTGGAAAGTAACTCTTTATCCTTCTCTAATGTTCAGCTACTTTCAATAAATGTATACTGTATTCCCATAGCTGTCCTTCATTTGTCTATGTGTGTCCTTGCCTGACCAGGACATTACCACTACTCACTAGTACTGTATTATGCTTAGATGGTGAATTATAGCCACCAGAGCAGTGTGTTCATTTACCAGTTTAGCTTGCAAATGGGATTTCATCCATTGTAAATTGAATTATTTTCCTTTTGATTTCCCTATAATTTATTTGGGCAATAATCCCTCCCTTCATGAAATTGCAGCGCCTCAGTTGAAGACCCTAAGGCAGCACTATGATCATCAAAAGCAGTTAATAGTTTAGTATATTATTAAATAAACCCTCTTTATCGAGTACCATTTTGGGCGCAGACTGAGGGACACTTTAATTGAAAGAGAGCCTGTGTGTGTGTGTGCGCACGTGTGTTCATGTTTATGTTCGTGTGTGTCCATCCACTATGATGATGATAGCACGCTAACAGAGGAGGCTTTTCCTCCACTGATGTTAACGGCTTGTGACTGTGCTGTGCGGCTCACTGATGTTACCACAAGGCATGTCTTGGCCTCAAAGACGCCTCTGTGCTTTCACCGCCGCTGCCGCCGGTCTCGGTAGATGAAAGGCCATGTAATCCTCTGTGGAAGTATGCGGCCCGCTCTCCCTCGCTCCCTCTCCAGATGATGAGGATAGGGCTGAGCCTTCCCTTGGTATGCCCCGCAATGCAACGGCGCGCCCCAAGGCTCTGTTCTGCAGCCGTTGCACTTGGGTGAAGGCCATGCATTTGACAACAGTAATTGGATAAGTTGACCAGTATAATGCTTTAATTTGATAACGCTAAGCCCCCACCAGAGACCTAATACGGTCAATTGTGTATTTATGTGCCCTCCTGTGAGCGAGAGACTTAGCCTAATCCATCGATTAGAGGTCAGTTCACCCACGAAAGTTGGAGATGAATTAATCCATTGGTTTTCGATAGAAATGTTCTGCAGAGAGATTTTTTTCCCCTCTTTTTCCCTCAGAAAACTCTCATCAAATGAATTGTTGTATTTGATGGGATTCGGTTAAATATGTTTATTTTAGTAATCAGTGGTTATGTTATTTCAAGCTCTTACATGTGTGTCCTGATGAAAATAGCGTACTTTAAGCTACTCAAGAGTTAATTCTAAACAGAGAACTGAACAATGCTTGAGGAAATATGCAGCATGTGCTTTTAGCCTGTATGTTCCATCTGTTATTAGCATGAAGCTAACTTTATCTTAGTCTAAGCTTAGTCTTAGCTTAGCTGCTTAGCTTAGTCTTTAATCAGAGTACCGTGGAGAGCTCTGCTCACTGTTGTGCATCTTGTTGGTCAATACTGCACTGTACTATCTATCAATTGAAGACAAACTCATATAAATAGACCCGATGATGAAAACACTTCGACCAGTTAGTTAAAGCCTGACACTGTTGTTGACCCATAACACAAGTCAGCCATGACTGCCACAGTACATTATTTGGATCTCCAACCACTAACATCAACCCAGTCTGGTCCAGTGCTGTTTATGTCTGTGGCTACTTTAAGATAGCCTGGTTAAACAAAATGGAATGCTGCATTTACCATTGATCACAATTGAACACCGCATTCAGTCTGGTTTAATCAGGCTAACTGTAAGAGCCCTATGGGTCTCCCGAGATTTATCAGTATGGCCAGGCCTGGCTAAAAACATGCATCAGTTTTATGGCGCTTATGAGAGGAAGAGGTTAATCGAATGGGTTAATGAAGCTTTTTATTGATACGTTCTCAAGGTCGCGTCTTCTTAACTCGCCGTAATATCTCTGTGCTCTGGTACAGTGAAGAAGGAAAGCACTTTGGCTAGTGACTGAAATGTTACGCTGGTCCTTTTCCCACTCATCACCCCCACCATTCAGTCCACATAGTACCACAGTAGCGTCCTTGTGGGCCAAGCGTTTCTCTTTATGATATACTCAAGGTCAATCATAAGCTAAGTGGCCATCTACAGTAGCGGCCATTTAGAATTTGAAAGCATCCTGTTACTTAAGATGAGTGTTTGTGTGCTTGTGTTCAATTCTTACATGACCGAGGTCAATGGTAGGCTATACAAAGAAGGGCTCTGTAAAATATGTTCTAACCTCAGGGGTCTTTCCTGGTTAAATAGGTTGAATAAATAAACAATATTATACAACATTATAATAGAAGGACTTTTGTTGTGCTGCTTACAGTACTGTAGGTCCATTGAGTGGAGGTATTAGGACTGTTCTTGTGGAAAATCAGATCCGGTGAAGAAGAGTGATCACTGTGGCCTTGTGTAATTACTAATGAACACTGGTATTTACCCAACCAACCCAATGGCTTCCACACCATTAATCTCATGAAGCCTGCCATGCTAAATAAAGCACCATATTCACACATCACAGAGCTTGAGCCACTATGTTGTCCTATTTTGAGCAAAATGGGTGGCATCTGCAGTTGTGATGTTTTGAGTCTTTAGATGTACAGTATGTTAGGTGATTGATTCTTTCCTGGGATGTTTTGAGTCTGGAGTTCCTTGGCTTTATTCTCAAGACAAGCTAGTAGTCTAAAGGGTGTTTTTGCTCTTTTGTATCTATTCACCAAAGCATGCAGTTGTTTTGACTGACACGGTCGCTTTTCACCGTTTGGAGAAACATCCTTGTATTGAGATGTGTGGAGAGATGGAGGAGGTGCAGGTTTGCCGCAGTATGCTTCTGGAAGTCACAGTGGCTGCATCTGTGCTATTCACCTCCAGCGAAGTACCAGACTGACTTAGTCAACATGTGTTGAGTTTGGGTGTTATTAATTAATCAAACCATGCTGTATCACATCAGTATTGCTTTATATGTATTACTTTATAACATTTTATATGCTGTAGGTTTTGTGGTCCTTTTTTAGCTCAGTTGGTAGAGCATGGCGCTTGTGATGCCAGGGTAGTGGGTTCGATTCCCGGGACCACCCATACGTAAAATGTATGCACGCATGACCGTAAGTCGCTTTGGAGAAAAGTGTCTGCTAAATAGAATATATTATTAAATGTTATTATATATATTATTTTGCGTCAGCATAGTAATCATTGGTTAGCCTACTGGTCACATATCAGTTTGTGCTGTCTGGTCAGTTTGGCATGCCAATGACCATAGGAATCGGCTATACAGGACTAACTGATCTGGGACCAGACCATCGTCCTCTTTAGAGTAGTAAAGAATACGGATGGTGTTTAATCCAAACCTACATCCCCCCTAGCCATAGCCCTTGATCATGACTCTCAGTTCCATTACATTACACATGAGTGTCATTGGATGAAGGAGTCTTCTGTAAGGGGGAGTTTTGTTAAAAGCCACGGCGCTCGGTCTGAACATTAACAAGCATCGCTTGCGTTACGGTTTTGGAAACATAAGGACCTTATCTTTCATATCGACAATAAATAATTTTCAAAAAACAAAAGGTTAAATTGATACACAGCTTTATAGGGTTAGTATTCCCACACGGCCATATGTTACAGCTTGTGTTTACGGAAACCAGACGGAAGACCGAGGGAGCGCCTTAGCCATCTACATCTAGCGTGCTTTGAACACCTGTGTGGAACGGAAGAAGGCAGCCAGAAATGTGTTGTCACTGAAAAATACTCTCGGCTGCAACTGTGATACAACCGGTTAAAACAGTGTACAGTAAGTGTAGATTTTGTATTTGTGATTTAAAAAAAAAAGTGATATGAAAGTAAAGGGCTTTATGTTTCTAGAACCGTGTCGCATTTGAGAATCGATTCACGTTTTGATGGAGTATTTGGATGCCTTCGCTACCTGAGCCAGTCTACCTCTGAAAAGAACATATAAGGTCCTTGGAACTTAATGAGTAACGGTAGGCTCCTTAAGAGTACATCTTGGGCTAGCTAACCCCATTCCCTTGAGTAGCACAGTCAGGCTAGGAATGGTGTCACAGACAAACATGCACCCCCAACATATCACGCCAACCCATTCCCTTGCTTAATGGAACATGACAGAGGCACATTATCACAGATCCCACTCATCATGTTACACATTCAATCTGGCCCCAAACAAAATGTTAAATGGCTGTTCCAGTTTGCGTTCCAAAGTGGACGATCACAGCTCACATGATTTGCATAGTCTGACTGCTGTCTAGAGCAGTGGTTGAGAGCAGTGTAGCCCGAGCGGGGTAACCTGTGTGTGTGTTGGGTAAAATAAACGTCCCTATCTACACTATGGCATTACCACCGCTCGTCTCAACATGCAAACAGCCCAAGGGGTAGTCTGTTGACAACTAAGTATGAAAGGTGAAAAAATATGCTATAAACACTTCTGATGTAGTTTCAAAAGGGTATTTAGACATTAGCGTACCTCATTTAGCGTTCAGACATTCAGACATATGAAATGCATGGAAGTTTTGTATGTCTGAGCCAATAAGATGTGGTAAATAGTGTTTGAGGCCCTGAAGATTAGGGGGGGGCATTTTACACACGCACACAACACACACACACACACACACACACACACACACACACACACACACACACACACACACCATTGCATTTTATCCCATGATTATCTCCCCCTGATTAGCGAGTGTCTGGGGAAGGAGAACACAGACCTCGACAACGATGGCGGCAGAAACTGGTCACGTAATGCGCTCAACTAAGTGACGCATGTCATCAACCTCCTCTGTCCTCCCTCCGTCCACACATGTCTTAATAAGCCCTCCCGGATTAATGTAATTAATGTCTGATGGCTGGGGGATTGTGGTAACTTTTTACCAAGGAGGAGAAGAGGAGAGCCCCCCTCAACCCGCATTCCCACCCACCACCACCCCCCATACCGCCCCTTATCGACCCTGTCTCCCCCTCCCCTTCCTCTCCCAGCAGCACCACCATCCACCCCCCACCCCCCACCTTTCAGTGGAATGCTAGCCCGTTGGTGATGGTGAGGGGGGATGGTGGTAGTGGTAGTGGTGGTTGTAGTGGAGCCAGTCAGGTTGTGTGTGGGGTATGTTGGCACCCATGTGTTTCCAGACATTGGAATCTGTCACTGACACCATTGGTAGTGGAGTAAGCAGGGCCTCCTAATGAATGAAGATCACTCACCACACACACACACACACACGTACACACACGTACGCAAACACACACACACACACACACACACTCTAACTCACCCCTGGACATGTTATTAGTCTTCTAATACAATGTCCATGTCGTGGAAGTCAAAACAAACAAAGCTTCCTGTTTCGGGGGGATCGGACTCTGCTAGGAATGACTAGGCTTGGTCTGATGGTTTATTTCCTACTACAGACAAGCTGTTGTAATGCCTGTGTTTCTGGGTGTCCATTTTGGATCCTGTCATGGCCATCGCTCAATGTTGGGGGGCATGCAGTTTATTGAATTAAAGTGGGGCGACTCCTCAATATTTCTTGATTATGTATCTGTTCCTGTTGACTTCTGAGTCCATTTATCTTTTTATCCAAAAAGACAATAGGACCTAAATTGGTGACCACCTGCTCTAAAAATCACAATTAGGCCCTCACCACATATTCCCCCCAAAAATGGTGTGTGTGTGTGTGTGTGTGTGTGTGTGCGTGCATGCGTTGAGTGTGTGTATGACACATCTGCTCAACCTAACCAGCCTGCGTCGGTCATATTCAATATAGTTCGGTCGTGAATCTTCCCTGCTATTATGATAAATAGGTTTCTCACTGTCAATTTTTCTAGGACATGGCGATCCAGTAATGAACATATGTAGGCTTGACACACCAAGACTTTTACGATCACTACACAAACTTTCCAGCTGATATTGTGTCCTCTAACCGGTTCAAATGTTGGCTTTCAGATCCTGCATATTCTCACTAGAATTTGCAAGTTTCTAGTTTTACCCCTATCTAACTCCTAACTTTCTCTGACCCAAAATGCGGTGGTATGTGCATGTTCAGTTTTACCCCAACTCCAACTTTCCCTTGTCATAAATTTAGCTAGGAAGCATCCGCTTCTGTCCCCTTTGGTCATGGTGCTACTAATTACTCATGTGTTTAGCGTAATTGTTCATTTAGCGACATTAGTGACTAGTGAATGTTGGGCAGAGGGACTGTGATTGACTAGGCTGGGAGTAGCTCTTCCTTTCCCTCCTCTTCAGCCAGGACCCTTTCAATTTCCCTTTCACCTCTCCAGTGTCTGCCCCCTTTTCACAGTGGAGAGGGAAGACAATGGAGAGCGGTCCCCTCCCCCTTCCTCTCCACTTCTCCCCTATTCCTCCCCCCTCTGCCCTCGTAGGCGTCCTGATCGAGAGGCTCGGGGCTTTGGTTTGTCACAGCCATTCAGCTGAGACTGATTGTGATTGCGGCAGATGGGCTGGAGTTTGTCCCAGGCAGCCAGGCCTCTCTCTCTCTCTCTCTCTTTCGCTCTCTCTCTCTCGCTCTGAAAAGAGCTCAGTCAGAAACATCTCAAGCCGAGCTCCGCTTTCCCACTCACGTCCCTGGTCCCCCCCCTCACTGCTGTCACCCATCCCTCCCCCATCTCTCCTACCCCCCCCATCTCCCCTGAGGAAAGTGCCACCTTCAGAGCCAGCAGCCATCTCACCCCTTCCTACAACCCCCCAACACGTTAAACGTCCCGTAGCTTGAGCAGGAGAAAACCGCTGAGGCACAGAAGGAGGAGGGACCTCGAGAGCGAGACAGAGAGAGAAACACACGGTGTGAGAGCGACAGACTATGTAACGCGAGTGTGAGCGAGAGAGGGATAGAGAGAGAGGAGAAAGCGGGAGAAACAGCGTTGAGAGGCAGCAGTGTGCATGTTGTCAGAGGGAGAGAGAGAGAGAGAGAGAGAGAGAGAGAGAGAGAGAGACACAGTGTGTGAGAGTGAGGACAGGCAGAGATTGTGTGTAGAGCAAGTCAGAGAGAGAGAAAGAGGGAGTGCAATAGAAAGAGAGCTGCTCAGCTAGAGAGAGAGAGAGAGAGCGATCGCTGTTCTGCGCAGTTGTCACACCGAGCAGAGGGCTGCGTTGTGGATGTAAACTTTATCGTGGGTGGGATCAGTGGCTTGCAGCAGCTGCTGTGCAGTGCAGCGTGCAGCAGCAGGATTACCATGTGTGTCAACTGAAGACAGAACACCAGGATGCAGCACCTCAGGCAGGGTAAGGAGAACTCGCAGACGCTCATAACACCACCACTCTTTTCCCTTTAAGACAGGAGATGTCCCTTTAAGAGTGGAGATGTCTCTTTAAGAGTGGAGATGTCCCTTTAAAACAGGAGATGTCCCTTTAAGACAAGAGATGTCCCTTTAAGAGTGGAGATGTCCCTTTAAAACAGGAGATGTCCCTTTAAGACTGGAGATGTACCTTTAAGAGTGCAGATGTCCCTTTAAGACAGGGGAATTCAGCAGTATTCTTTCTCAGATTGTGTGGGCTGGTGCATAGGCTTCTACGCGACCAATAATAGTAGGCTATTATGTTGGGCTTAAAGGTGTTGTGTTTTCTTCCTATTGTCACTTCATGTTGCCGTGAATTTCAGCCAGATGTGTCCTTTAAGTTGCAAGAAGCCGCAAAGTTAAATACAGTGTACATGCTCTCTTGCTGTGTACGTGTCGTTGATTGTAGCGTTGTCACATTTGGCCGGTTGTGTCTCTTTAAATCGGGGTCAGCTGTGTTTATCCAACTGGTTCCGATGAGTGTGTAGCCTAACGTTAGCTTCATTTCTTATTTAGGGAATTAGGCTACTTGCATGTGCAGGAGATGATCCTGATTTGCAGGATCCCTTTATTAGCCAGTGCAGGGAAAAGGAAAGCAATTGTGTGCGCTGTTGCTAGTGGCAACGGCACGGAGGCCAGCCCTGTAAGCGGCTTTAATTGTGATTGATAACAGAGGAAATATGTGCCCAATCGTTCAAGGAGAGGTACAACAAGCTAGTCTGGGAGGTGTGTGTGTGTGTGTGTTGGAATGTATTTGGTCTCCTCTTAGCCATATTAAAGATTGGTATGTTTCCCCCAGCAGTGAGTGTACTCCTGCCATAGAAACAGCAATGGTGGGGTATGGATTGTGCTCCCTTGCTAGGACTGTGTGTGTGTTCACATCAAGTACACAGCAAGCTTGGGTGCCCCTGGCTCTCCACCTGTTTGTGTGTGTGTGTGTGTGTGTGTGTTGTGGATGGATGGATGGATGGATGTGGCCAGCTCCATTGTACAGCTGTGGGGCTCCCCTAGATCCCTACCCCTATTCCTCCTTGACAGGTGAGGAAAGAGCTAGCTATCTACCTCCATACTGTATGTCAGCCCCACAGCAGTCACTGTATAGGGGGTGACAGTACTGCATACACACCCTTATCAACAGAACCCTTAGCTGTCACTCAAACACCACTGATTTGAATGACGGCTCCTATTTCTGTCTTGTTGATTATCTGCGTAAACAACGAGGCGACAGAAACACATAAACATGACAACACAGGACCATGGGACATGACAACACAGGACCATAGGACATGACAACACAGGACCATAGGACATGACAACACAGGACCATAGGACATGACAACACAGGACCATGGGACATGACAACACAGGACCATGGGACATGACAACACAGGACCATAGGACATGACAACACAGGACCATGGGACATGACAACACAGGACCATGGGACATGACAACACAGGACCATGGGACATGACAACACAGGACCATGGGACATGACAACACAGGACCATGGGACATGACAACACAGGACCATAGGACATGACAACACAGGACCATGGGACATGACAACACAGGACCATGGGACATGACAACACAGGACCATGGGACATAACAACACAGGACCATAGGACATGACAACACAGGACCATGGGACATGACAACACAGGACCATAGGACATGACAACACAGGACTATGGGACATGACAACACAGGACCATAGGACATGACAACACAGGACCATGGGACATGACAACACAGGACCATGGGACATGACAACACAGGACCATGGGACATGGCAACACAGGACCATGGAACATGACAACACAGGACCATAGGACATGACAACATGTTTGTTGGTTTATTTTCTCCTGTCAAACTGTGTTATTCTGACTCAAACAAACACACTTGCATTGCAGTTAGACTATGTAATAGCATTGCAGTTTATTCTGTTATTCTTTAACAACATATTTTTTGAATCACCAGGGAGGCTATGATTGTCTATAATTATTCACTGTAATGTTATATGATTCAGGCTAAGTTGCCCCCAAGGCAGTGCTATAGTTAAGGTCCAGGCTGAGATGCCCCCAAGGCATTAATACTTTACAGGCAGCCTGGGCCAACTTCTGCCCAGTGAAAGTGTTCACACTGGGCAGATGTGTTGCTGGTGCTGCCCAGTTTGAGGCCAGCGGCCTCTGAAACATACCTGGGGATTAGTTTAAGAGGATTGCGAAGTGGAGAGATTTGATTTTATGGAATTAAAAGCGTCATGATGCATGTGTCCCCGCGATGAATGAAAACATTTTCTGAGTAGCATGATCTTTTTCCCCCTCATTCCATTCCCGTACAGAGTTTGATGTTAATGTATATGTTTATTTCAATGTCATTAGCTGTACCATGTGACCTATATGGAAGCAGTTTAAAGTGTTGTTTGTGTAACAAATGTATTGTGGATTCACTGGATTGGTTGTGTAAATGCCCTATCTGTTATACTCCCACTAAGAGTATACTTTCAGATGAAACAATATGAATGTTGAAAGTTAATCTTTTAGTGGAAGTACTGTAAATGTTGTCATGCCAGTCCAACCAGTGGTATGGTGGCACAACATATTATCCACTCACAATGTCCTGCCAACCACTTTGTATGTAATCCAAATGTCTACATAGACAGTCAATTTGTTGACAGACAAGCCGCTGGCAGTAAGCCTACAGGGATCACAACCAGTTACTGCCATCCCCTCATCAAATATTATGCTTTTAGTCCTCTCTCTCTCGCTCTCTCGCTCTCTCTCTCTCTCTCTCTCTCTCTCTCTCTCTCTCTCTCTCTCTCTCTCTCTCTCTCTCTCTCTCTCTCTCTCTCTCTCTCTCTCTCTCTCTCTCTCTGTCTCTCTCTCTGTCTCTGTCTCTCTCTCTCTCTCTCTCTTCCCTCTCCTCCCCCTCTCTCCCCTCCTTCCCCTCTTCCATTCATCGACCCAGCTAGCATATTGGGTTCAGGTCAAAATGAATTACTGAGGAATGTTCTCCTGTTCAATGGCCAGCCCCAGTGTGTCCCAGCATGGGAGCATTTCCACCTCATTTGCAGCCAGACTCGTTTCATTTGGGAAAAGGACCCAATTCCCCAGAGGCCAGTCTATCTCCCTCTCTGCACTGTCCAGCACTGGGGTTGGACACCCTCACACACATACAAACACACACACTTAAATTGGCATGCACAAGAACGCACACGCACACACACACACACACACACACACACAGTTGGGAGACCCAGAGGCACCCATAAAGCAGTAATGATGTGAACGTGTGAGGCCTGAGTTCCTCTCCCCTCTCTAACCCCTGGCTCTGTTTAGACAGTCTGTACTGCTGCTGACGACCACTCACATCAATTAAGAGCAGCAGTGAATGCATTCCTCCCATAGCCCCGCTACACATTTATCTTGCTAAGAACAGCACGTGGGAAAGTCTAAAAACAGCAGAGGTCTTCGGAGGGCTCTCCGACATGGGACAAGCCAGTATGAGCCTGTTTCGGTCTAAGTCTGTCTAAGTTGCCCTGTTGAAAATGGGGCAAGGCAAATGCCTTGTCTCTGATGGATAGCTCAGTCTTTTGAGATTAGCAAGATTTCAGCTTGGCAGCTATGTAGGCTATATGAATGTATTTGTTCTACAGCTGCAACGACTCTGCTTGTTTTCGATTGCCAACATAGTTTAAAATGTGAAAGACATATTTCAAATGTGAAAGACTGTTATATCCTTGTCATGTTTTGGCTGACTGCCTTCTGAATCTAGTGTCCCACTCAAAAGCAACATTAAAAGTTAATACCCCAACACCATTTATTGGCAATAAAAGGGTTTTATGTGGTAACTGTCAATGGATGGTGTTGGTGGAATCTGATTACTCCTTTGCCTTTAGAGACAAAGTACAGTATTACCCTGTTAAATTATGTCATTAAAACGCCACATTCTTGTGGTTTAAAACGGCTGGGTTTGATCCATGGGAGTTCTTCAAGGTGAAAATGTTAGCAGGACATTTTTCCAGTCGCTAACTGCTAAATTGCTAGGTTTGCCAATCAGGTTTGGCTCACAAAATAAAGCCATGGATTATATTTCTCATCAGAGTCTTTGTGCAATGACATATTCTTGGAACACAGGCTTGTTGTGCCTCTTTAAATATAACCTTAATCTTTAATTGTGTTGGCAATCTATCTCTTTGATACATGTGTCCACTAAGGATTACGTTTAAGAGATAAAACCGGTGGACATAAAACTTATTTGGAAACAACCCACATTGGATTTAGTTTTAAGACTTTAAGACTAGTTTTAAGCAGTAGGCTTTCAGCAGTAACTGGGTCATAACTTTCACATGCAAACTCTTTATGAGAAGATTGATGTGTCCGCCGTCATTTGAGAGTTGTTTGGCATCGAAGCCTCTTACTTTAAAAGTTGATCTCACAAAATTGTGATGAGAAAAGCTACAACATGAACGGTATACTCTTGCAGCCTCACAGTCCAACCAAGGTGCATGGTTCAAGAAAAGGACAGGATATGTGACAGGCATCTACTTTGGAAGAAAATACTTTATTGTTAAAACCTAGAAACATAAGCTTCCATCATGATTCTTAACCAAGGACAGTTCTCAAACCATTCTAGTAACATCTCTTGATTGATCTTTTCACATGTTTTAAAGATACCCTTTTCAGGAAACAAAACCATTTATGACGTTTGTTGGGAATTAACTGGAGCGTATGTATCAAGCCTCTCAGTTGGAGTGCTGATGTAGGATCAGGTTCCCCCTGTCCATGTAATCTTATTCATTGTGATATAAAAGGCGAAACTGATCCTAAATCAGCACTTTGAGTTACATACAGCCCATGGCTTCAGATTGAGGTTAACCGAGCCTGGGGAATGTCAACAAACGTCAGCTCCCCTCTATCCCAATCGTAAATCACAGGATAATTGTGGGAGAAACAAGCAGACCTCATCCACTAGCTGTTTCTTTTCTTTTTATTTGGCTCAGTGAGGTCAAAACTGGTTTGGCTGCTGGTACCTGGTGCTCTCTTACATAGAGACAGATGTAGGTGTGTGTGTGGGTGTTCACATCTGTAAGTGTGTGTCAGTGTGTGACATAGCTAACACGTTGTAATGGCCTCTCCAGGGAGACCTGGGACCCTTGAGAGAATGAGAGCCAGTGTTTACCCGTACCTTTGTGTCTATTGTAGAGGAATGACTTGTTTGTCTGCTGCTGTAAAAGGGGAAAGTGTTTGCGTTGCCTCTGAAACGATGGTAGATGGCCTGCCATTCACAATGAGTGAAAAGGGACCAGGGGTGGCCTTTAAAACTAGCCTGGATGAGTCAGCAGTAAATAGCCATAATGGGGTATGGAGTGTGTGTGTGTGTGTGTGTGTGTGTGTGTGTGCGTGTGTGTGTGTGTCTGTGAGGCTTAAGAGTGAGTCCCCCCATATTCAGAGGCAGTCAGTGCATTTGAAAGGCCTGCTGCAGAGCGAATGAAAAGTTTGTGATGGTTGTTGTCACGTGTTGGACCGTGTGACATCAACACTGGCTCCATGGGGAAAGGAATGGACAGATAAAGACAATTATAGGAGTGATACACACATGATGAAATGTCGGAGCGTGAGTGTCTGCCCGACTGACTGTGGTTTGATAAAGATGGTGTGTGTGTGTTTGTGTGCATGCATGCATACGTGTGTGTGTACATACAGTTCACGTGCGCATCCATGCACGTTTGTGTCTGGTTCCAACATTGAACACCTGCAGTGGTTTGTGACTGATGATTCACAATCTCCATTCATCGTGCCCGAGCCGACTGTCTGTATTCTGTCTGTGAGCGGTCTTGAGATGGTGGCGCATCGGAGGCCATTTCAGAGCACATCTGTTCTGTCGGAGTGTTGCGTTCCGTCTGAGGTGGAATGCGTCTGACTGTGGCTGATGTGGTTTGGAAACAATCGAGGTCAGCCGTGACATGCCCAATGAGAAAACATTTAGAGAGATGAGGGGAGGTGTGGGGGGGATCCTTGCTCGCTAGGAACATTCTAAACCCTGTCAGACACAAGGCTTCGGAGTTAAAATTTGCCATAGCTGTCATTGGACAGAGAATTAGGGGGTTTGTGTGACTGTTACTGATCGTTGATGGGTAATATGAGGTAAACATCCTTGGGTTTTCTTATTGTGTGGAAATGAATGTGTTGTAATTTCAGAAGACAAGCCAATTGGCAAAGCATATAATATGTGAACAACATTCCATTAGATATTTTTCTACTGTATTTTGTAAAATATGTTTCTGCCTCTGAAAAGATTCATGCTTCGTTCACTGGCTATTCTCTATCAAGGCTGTTCATAATTTATAAAGTGTTAAAATGTCTTGAAAGATGGAGCCATTCTTCTTATTCAAAACGATGCTTTTGTGTCCAGTCTGTATAGCCTCACAATGATAGATACGGAGGTGTTCTTTGTGTGATTCTAAAGAAACCTCGTCATGTTTCATGTCTTCCATTATTGATGCATGCGGTGTGGTAACACTCACTGGCCCTCTGACCCCCTCGTTTCATGGGTGTGTGAGGTGATAACATATGGCTCCAGTCTCCCGCTGTTCTCCCGTGTAGCCCAGGTCTGGAGAGGGTACCAGAGGTCAGACCCCAGATGTGGGTGGTGTGTATAGTACCCTCTCTCTGCCTGTCAGTGCAAGGGGGAATGTTTTCTAGGGACATGGCTGTATCTGCATAACATAGATGTGCGTAGATGCACGTGCACACACACACACACGCACGCACGCACGCACGCACGCACGCACGCACGCACGCACGCACGCACGCACACACACACACACACACACACACACACACACACACACACACACACACACACACACACACACACACACACACACACACACACACACACACACACACACACACACACACACACACACACACACAGGGGGACAGTAGCCATCATTGCTTTCTAATGGATGCTATAATTTAACAAATGCCTGAACAAACTCATTGGCCTGACGCTCCATGGAGGGAAATTTGGCATTGGAATCACAGAGAGGGTTGCATAACCGTGGGGTTAAGGGAATGACGTGCTCAGGAACTGGCCAAAAAGAGCGCCAACCGGCAAGGTCTCTCCAAACACACACAGACACATGTTTAGTCATACACGCGCACACACACCAGATTAGTGCATTTGCAATGTTAAAACTCAGCGTGGAGCTAGCCAGGGCTAATGCGTAAATGCATGGGGACCCATCATCCTCCAAATATTTATGCTTCCCATCCACTTCACTCTGTGTACATTTGCGGTTTGCTCAGATCGAGATAATGTCATGGTTTAGATGTTCCGTTTGCTTATGTAATCCTTGTATTAACACTATCGGAGGGCTATTTTATTCAGGCATCCTTTTCCCAGAGTGGTGTGTTTAGAGTGTAGTCTGTGAGAGCTGGCATTGCAGGAGAAGACTATTCATCATTATGTAGTGGATGGTGACGTTGATTTCCTGTTTTAGCCAAATCCTTCACAGGCATGACTATTTGTAGCGTACAACCATGGTCGATGGTTGTAGTGATGGTTGCAGTGAAATGTGTTGTTTTACAGAGTCAGCCATAGGAGTACAGCACCCCTGGAGCAAATTAGTGTTAAGTGCCTTGCTCAAGGGCACATCAACAGATTTTTCACCTTGTCTGCTTGGGTATTCGAAACAGCGACCTTTCGGTTACTGGCCCAGTGCTCTAAACGCTTGGCTACCTGCCGCCCAATATAGCAGTATGTCATTTTCTCATTGTTACAGATGCAGTAGTGTTGTGGCAATGGTTTTTATAGGACAGAGAGGTAGGGTTGGCTTGCCAGTATATGATTGTGTAGTTTGGAATACAGAGTAAACCTAAGCATTATGAGTAAGGAAAACTTTTTTCCTTGTATATTCCTTGCTTTCCTCATCAGGCAAACTTAGACTTGACAAAATAAACCAGACAACATCACACAAGGGACAATGGTTGACAATGGAACAATCATAAGGATAAAAGAAAAAACACCACAAAACGAGCTGCCTCCCACAATGCAGTTCAAAGCGTGTTTGGGGGCGAACGTGTCAGCTCAGGTTGGCAAATAACATCTCCCGGAGAATGATTGATCCTCCCTCCCTTCGCCAGATCATGTCTTTGCACGCTGGGACGCTCCGACGGCAACGCAGCCGCGCTCATTGTCTCCACGTAACGACGAAAACAATCTAGAGATGGTGAAGATTGGTTAGCCTGGAGAATGTGGGAGAATGTTTGGGGAAACAGGGTTGATTTGATCTGTATTCATACACACACCTTTCCTCGCATCGCCTTGGATTATTCTAGGCTTTCAAATGAAACCTAAAGGAAGGTGATGTTGTTGTGTTTGTATATGACTAACAACATCCCAATGAGGAAAATACCAATAAAGTATTGTGTTGTGTGGGTGGGTGGACAACTGACAGCTGATCCTAGATCAGAACTAGATGTGACAGATCTAGTTCAGAAACATATGGAGCCTGATTGATAAGGTTCCAATATAGTTCTGGTCCCATACCCTGCAGTAACCAATCAAATGTTGTTTTTTGGCATAACGTACATACTGTCAGTACATATTGCCAAAAGTACCCCTAGCCCTATAGGGCGAGAGATGGGATGGCATGTGGGATATGGGATGGTTGGGGGGGCCCTCCCTTGCCACTGCCCTGCCTGTGGTGTCAGCCTGGGGGCAGAGCCTGGCCCTCCCTGTTCTTTGGCCCATTGCCCTTCGCTGGAGCAGCTTGTGCGAGGCGTGGGAAGCAGCGGGGCGGCGAGGGGGGGTGTTAGGTGGTTGGGCCTGCTTCACTGAAGCGTGGAGCTAGTCAGGCTGCGTCCCTGCTCTCCACTGGCCCAACTGCTCGTATGTTGTGGGCAGACTGTGGGCACGGACTGAGCACTGGTGCGGGCAGTGCCAGGTGATTCCAGGTCACTGGGAACTGCTAGAGGCCAGCGAGGTGCCAACCCCGATCTGTCTGCCCACTGCTGCCATTGGAATGCACTCGCTCCCCAAGCTCCCTGACTGTTAAAAAAGAGCAGGGAAAAGCAGGGATGAAGGGATGGAGGGAGGAGGGTTTGGATGCAGCTGGGGTTTCAATTCAATATTGAGATGAAAACGTTCACAAAGACATGGTCAACTGTGGACAGCTAGCAGTCTGAGCACACAGTATGCTTCCTTTCCGCCTGTGTTCGATCAAACATGGGATCAGAGCATTGGATCACATCTTGGCCATGTTCCAATTCCATACTACTATACCATTTAATTAGAACAAATGGCCAATACATTTTAGTAAGTGGTATGCTAGTGTGGCATATGGGAACAGAGCCTTATATTTATAACCACCATCACAACTCAAGGAGGATGAGTTCTGATATCTGGAATGTTTGTCCTTAAAGCTTTTAGGACTGACTCTCATTCTGTATCTCTTTTGATATGTAGGTTTACACAGCTGGTCATGGACAGGGTAGCCTAGCCGTTCACAGAGAAACAGATCAGCAGAATGGGCTAACTTGGACTCAGGATCAAATACGCTAAATGGGTCGTCTATTACTCAGGCCGTCTATTCCCACCCCTTACTTACTTGAATACTATTCAAATACCATCCCTCCACATTCTCAGGGCTGAAATTGGAGTCAAATGTTGCCATGTTGAGATATTGTTTTGACTGCCTGTTAAGAATGTACCAATTACTGTAATTATGTTTTACACAGAATGTCAAATGGCTCTATTTTTGGCAATGATTTTCTCAAAGGGCGCAGTTAGCTCAAGTTTCCTGCGCCCTGTAACATGTCTGTGAAGAAGTGGCCTGAAACTTAATCCCTTACATGTCTAGCTCGCAGACATAACAAAGACTGCATTTTTTTTTTAAAGTTCAAAATCAAATACATTTTTAATTCTCACGTGCTTCATAAACAGGTGTTGATTAACAGTGAAATGCTTACGGGCCCTTCCCTACAATGCAGAGAGATTATTTTTTGTGGAAAGTTAACAACACGAGGAATAAATACACAGTGAGTAATGATAACTTGGCTATATACACGGGGTACCAGTACCAAGTCAATGTGCAGGGGTATGAGGTAATTGAGGTAGATATGCACATATGGGTAGGGGGTAAGGTTACTAGGCAACAGGATAGATAATAAACAGTAGCAGCAGGGTATGTGATGAGTTGCCAGTTAGGAAAACAGTGTAGATGTGGTGATGAGTTACAGAGTTTCTCACAAGGTGACACAGTCCACACTCACACACACACAGTAACTGGAATGGTTACTAACAGGATTGCGCAACTGGAGCGTGAGTATGCTGCCGTGTGTTTCAGGTGCAGCGTGTAGGATCACATGGGCACAGATTGCTCACGGCTCAGGCACGTAACTGTGTGTGTGCACGTTTGTGTTTGCGTGTGTGTGTTTTAATAGGGCAGCTCAACTTCTGCTCAGATTCACTGCATCAACTTCCTGTCAGATTCACCGCATCATTGTTTCTCAATCAGTCAGCAGTTGGATTACAAACAAATCAGAACTTTCTTAGCTAGCGTCAGCAAGTAGTGTCCTACAAACTGCTAATTCAGTGGGGACTTCCCCATCCATATTCATCTACTATAGCTACTACCTCTGTAGTGTTTTTACACAGGACCTTCCCCAGGTAAGTCAAAGAAAAAACTAATTTCTCTCCCTCATGAGGAGGGAGGATAATGAAAGTTCACAGAAGTAACACGTAAAGGTAGACCTATCAATTAGTTTGTGTTTTTACTGATATCAATTTTGTTTATGAATTATTAAGTGAGTAAAACTCGATATTCCGTTACCAAATCAGTAACAGAATTTCCTAAATATTGATAATGGAATTTCTGCAATTGAATTGGCTACAATGGGAAATCCTAGTAGTCACAAACCACAGTTGGGTTCACAAGTTTGGACAGTACAGTACAGTAGAGTAGAGTTCAGTACAGTGAAGAAAAATAGAGTATAGTACAGTACAGTACAGTACTAAACAGTAGATTTCAGTACAGTACACAGTAGAGCACACTAGAGTTGAATACACTAATGTACAGTACTGAACTATACTCTACTTTACTGTACTCTTCTGTACTCTGCTTTACTGTTCTGTACCGTACTCTACTGTACTGTACTTTGATGTCCAAACATTGTGAAACATAGACGTCTGTGATTGGTTCAGATTTGGTCCGATCCGGACCTACCAAATTTGGTTTTGTTTGGGGGCAGAGCTCATTCAAATAATAGCCAGTGTGTAGAATAATAACCAAATATGCAAAGAAAGATATTGCATATTTATGCATTTGTGTAGCCTACCTATTTAGGATACATTACCATGAATAGAATGACATTCTATTCATGCATTTCTGTGTAGTACAGATTAGGGACCCATGATGAAATTCATACCGCAATTCCGTTACCGGGTGTAAATCCACTTCACTTACTGTAGTTCAACAACCAAAATATACTTTTTCAAAGTCAATGTGTCATGTCCTATCTGACACCTCATTCTTTCTGCAGACGTCGTTGAATCTTAACTTGGATAGATATGTAACAGCGTTTTTTTTGGAAAACGTGGACACATAGAAAACTGAGGGAGATTTTACCTAAATTATTTTACCAAACTTTGCATCTGCACAGTTCTTCCAGTAAATGTGGTTTTGTAAAATGTTCAGTGGAAATTCTTAAAAGTAGTCCTTGTGCATAACGTTTTATGGTTTGTCAAACTTTGAAATTCATGCTTTTTGTTTGGCATACATTTTAAATGAAAAATCGGAGTCTCAGCGCAATTCCGTTGCTGTGAAATTGCCCTATTACTAATACTGAGAATTATTTTGTGGGCTAACAATGGTGGCTGGTGGGCAATGAAACCACAGCATTACAGTACCTCTTCTTGTCTCTTGCCTTCAGATATGTTGCTAATATGGAAGGTATGCCTGGCCTAGAGGAGTTGTCTTGTCTGTTGCTTCCAGACAGGTAGCTACAGTAATATGGAATGCGAAGCGTTATTTTGTGGTCTAACAATGTGATGTTGGCTGGCTGGCATTGAAACCACAGCATTACAATTCCTCTTGTCTGTAGCTTTCAAACATGTTACAGTATGTTGCTAATATGGAAGTCTAGAGAAACTATTCGTCAGTCAGGCAGTGATACCTTGGGAAAAGCTCTAAAGTGTCCATTGTTATCAGTGCCAGTACATGAGCGCACCGCTTTCTCTCATTAGCAAAATGAGAGTGGGGGGTTGTCTGTTGAACAGTTTTCATAGAAGTAGAACACTAGCTGCTGTTTCTCTATGACTGAGAGGATGTTTATGGTTGTCAATGTGGAATGCTTTTCATGTTTTTTGTGTGCTATTTTTATCAAGGCGCAGGCTAGTGTGTCTCTGTTTAGTGTGTAGTGTCTAGTTGCTGACCTCTATACCTTTTCTGTTTGTTGACGTGTTGGTAAACCACAGTGCTGTTTGGCAGAAAACAGTGCATGGAGCACAGACTGTGTCACAATGAAAAGTGATCAGCTATTCACTTGTCTCTTCTTCTCGCTCTCTCTCTCTCTCTTGCTCTCTCTCTCTCTCTCTCTCTCTCTCTCTCTCTCTCTCTCTCTCTCTCTCCCCTCCTCTCTCGCTTTCTCTCTCCCATCCTCTCTCTCTCTCTCCCTTTTCTCCTTCTCTCTCTTTCTCTTTTCTTTCTCGCTCTTTCCCTCTCTCTCTCTCTCTCTCTTTCTGTCTCTCTCTCTCCTCTCTCTCACTCTTTCCCTCTCTCTCTCTCTCTCTCTCTCTCTCTCTCTCTCTCTCTCTCTCTCTCTCTCTCTCTCTCTCTCTCTCTCTCTCTCTCTCTCTCTCTCTCTCTCTCTCTCTCTCTCTCTCTCTCTCTCCGTCTCTCTCTCTCTCTTTCTTTTGCTCAGGGAGAAGCTGGCCGTGGCTCGCCTGCAGAGGGAAGTCGCACGAAGCAAAAGCGAAGGAACAATGGTACTGTTGATGCTCTGTCTTACACACACACACACACACACACATACACACACACACACACACACATACAGACACATTATTATTCTCAAACCCACAGCTCACAGCTCACAGCTGCCAGTCCTGCTCGGTCATCGACCAAGGTCACTGCACTGCTAACTTTCCTCAACCAAAAACATATATTTACGTTGGGTCTTGCAGCACTTTCCTGGGTGGCAATTCTAGGTCTTGCTCCCATCGCCATGGTATTATCAACCCATATTATGGGACATTAGTGCAGCAGATTTCAGGGTTGATGTCAAATGTAGCACACACACACAGATACCAGCTGACCACGGTCTCTAGAGCGACAGCCAGGCCTTGGACTCAGCTGTTTAGAACTTTAGAACTACAGTAAATTCATTACAGCCCCAAATAGCTTCATAAAAGAGCGCTATGGCAGCAAGCCTAAAGCAGACTGAGATTTACATACTCTAGGATAGCCATATCTACAATGTACTCTCGTAGTGGTAGTGGTCTCGAGTTCCAGCGTTCTAGAAGTCCTCCTGAGAATACCACATTAACAGTCTGGTCTCGTAACACTACAATACAGATATGGATATGAACAACACACTACATACTGAATAGAGTGGGTAGCATACGCATCATTACAATGACAGCATACTGTACATAGTCTTCTTTGTATAGATGGTCCTGTGTGGCTCAGTTGGTAGAGCATGGCGCTTGCAACGCCAGGGTTGTGGGTTCGTTTCCCATGGGGGACCAGTATGAAAATGTATGCACTTACTGCTGTAAATTGCTCTGGATAAAAACATCTGCTAAATGACGTATAGCTATAGATTGTAAGAGGTATGTTTCCTGGAAGCACCACAATGAGACAGTGATGTTTACCATGGAGTCTTTGGAAAACACTTGGATGTTTGTTTGTGACTGTGGAGAACGACCTACAAGGTATATTGATTTCCGCATTGCGGTTCCTGAGGTATGCTGTAGCCATCTACAAGGTCATGCGCGACCATGAGATCAGAGTCACATTCGTTTTAACACAGGGCAGGCTCTCACGGTTGAGGCTCACTGTAGCAAGTTCCATACAGTCACAGCACAAGAGAAGGACGTTCCCACATAGCTCTTATCTCAGGCTCCATTGGGAAACTCTGTGTGTCAGCACCTCATACTGTAGTCAGTCAGACTAAGAGACTGATCAGCCTCTGACCTTAGTGAAGAGCTAGGGGGGAAATATCTACTGCCTGGCTGTGCGAGGCTTTCTCTGAGTACTGCTTCTCAGAGTCATGAGAGTGGATGCCATGCTAATTACAACTCAGGGTGTGTATGTATGTGAGGAAAGGGGGGGTGAAGGAGGGATGAGTTATCTGTGCCAGACAGGAGGAAGGGAAGGGAGTGGTAAAATAAGAATGTGGGGTGTGTGTGTCTCCGAGCTCCATTTGAAATTGGGATTATCCCTCCTGGAGTCCCCCTCTCTCACACACATGCCTGGAAGATGCTCCTCTCCTCTGGGAGCTCAGGCATGGTCTTTAGGGTCTTTAATATAAATCAAAAGAGAATGCTGCATCAGGGAGATAATTGTTAATGTGATGGCGAGGTGAACTAGAGGCACTCTGCCCCAAGGAGTCCCCTCCTCACACACACAGACACCGCCTCCAGAAGACGACAGATTATGCTGTGGACTTTGAAGTGTGCATCTCTTACCCTCCAGAGTGTCTGATGCCTCCTCTTTCACTAGTTATGCTCCCCTCTCTGCCCCCAGCATGCTTGTGCGTGTGTGTGAGAGAGAGAGAGAGAGAGAGAGAGAGAGAGAGAGAGAGAGAGAGAGAGAGAGAGAGAGAGAGAGAGAGAGAGAGAGAGAGAGAGAGAGAGAGAGAGAGAGAGAGAGAGAGAGAGAGAGAGAGAGAGAGAGAGAGAGAGAGAGAGAGAGAGAGAGAGAGAGACCGAATGGACCCTGTGCTGACTACCTCCTCTGGGACACGTTATGTTACAGTGTTATGACTGTATTGTGTAGGGAAAGAAAGCAACATGCTGTGATTTTGCATTTAATTCTATTCTCCCTGGTCCTCTATGTGCCGTAATACAACACTTGAGGTTAATACAACTGAGTAACAAGTCTTAACTTTAACTAGTGTTATAAATTGGGGGGTAAAGTTGCGCAATACCATGGTAACTGCCAATGGTATAGGCCATAGACTTCTGTATCATTCTTCACTGGGCATTTAACGTTTGCTATCAGAATTTATGCTACAGGAGTTCCAAAAGTGCATGTAAAAAGCAATAAGTATGTATCAACTGTCTCAGAGTACTGATCTAGGATCAGTTCCTCCCCTGTCCATGTAATCGTATTCATTATGATCTAAAAGGCTAAACTGATCCTAGAACATATCTCCTACTCTGAGACACTTGATAGACACAGCCCCTGATCTTCTAAATGAGAATTGAGGTTAAGATACTGAAGAGCAATGACAACTTTGTCAGAGTTGTCAGAATCCTCATATTATAGACATGACCTATATGAATTGGTTTATTGGTTATAAGGAGATGTTGGTATAGCCATACCTGCCAGGCCTTGAACGTGCTGTTTACTGCTTAAACATTATCTTAAGCCCTGCAGGGTGTTTAATCAGCCAGCCCCACCCAGCCACCTTCCGTTCAAATTCTGTCAGGAGGAAAAACACTGGATCCCCCCTCAAGGTACGGTATTTGATGATTAGCTCTGGTAACTGGTAGTGTTGATGCTCGGAGAAGGCAGAACACAGGCCCAGTCACTCCAACAAGTGTGGCCTGTCTTTCTTTAGTCAAACCTTCTCATTCAGTACCAGTTACTGCTGTGGGTTTCCCCTGGAATTCAGAATTCTGGAATTCTTCACATCCAAGCCAGCCCAGAGAGAGAAGAGTGTTTGGGCTTGGCTGGCTTAATGAGTCCTGGGAGTGTGGGGGGAGTGTGTGTGTGTGTGTGTGTGGGCATGCATGCGTGGGTGAGTGTTTCTCTCTCTCTCCCTCTCTCTCTCTTTCTCTCTCTCCCTCACCCTCTCTCCTCATCTAAGCTAGTCCTAGGCAGGATGCTGTGTTTCCTGTCAGAGTGAGAGAGTGGGAGGAAAAAGTCAAAATGTGTGGCTTGTGAGGTCGCTAGGTGCTGCTGCTGCTCTGGCTGTGCTGGCTGTCCATTAAAGGCCCATTTAAAACGCTGGCTGAGATTATGACCACTGGAAACGGCTGTCTAAACAACGTGGGAAAATAAACGCTGCGCTTCGTGTGAAACACACTTTATTTTCTTTGCCTTCTGAGGCACACCATGGTATCACAGCTTAATAGAGCCATAATGAAGTGTAGATGCACACACACACCCACACACACACACACACACACACACACGCGCACACACACACACACACACACACACAAATACGTGCAAGTGTACAAACACACACACACTCATACACACCACTTTCCTTGATTACCGCGTATGATTCGCTCACGCTTGAATGAAACTCAAATGAAAGGGATTGAAACATTTTCTCATCAGCCTCACATTCTAGGCTATTCAACAGTCCCATTCCTCCAAAGGATCCAAATGCACCAGTGGTAATTCAAGGGGAAAATGCACTGAAGATAAATGGGGTACTGTTACAGATCTGAGTCTTAAAAGAGATCAGAAGAAACACAGTACAGTAGGCCAAATGGATAATAAACCAAAAAAGCATGCCATGCATTCTAGCTATAAGCTCTCCATTAGGGGGAAAAGAGAGTAAGGGATTGCCTAGTGAGTTGAAGTCCTAGAAATAACATTACTTCTATTCTAGAATGGTGCTAGTATAATAGCCTACTTCCATTCTATAGTATTTTCATTGTATTTCTATGGTTGAAGTCTGTGTGGTGGACTGAGGTCCGTGTGGAGACAGCATGGAGATGGCTTTGACAGCTGTTTGGAGGATCTTTGACACTGGTGAGGGACTGGGGACCGACGGGGCCGCTGGGGACTCAGGTACTGTCTCTACAGATTGGGGCTTATCAGCATGTACAGGGAGAGAGGGATCCCAGTGATGGCTATCACCGCTCGTCATTCATCTCAATGTGAGAAACCACTATGGGGACCACCACTGGGATCCCTCTCTCCCATAGTGGTTTCACACATTGAGATGGGTGACGAGCGGTGACAGCCAGGCCTAAATCGCATGTCCACAGAGCCAGTCTCTGGACGGAGCACATGTGGGGTGGGGGGGTTGGGGTGTGTATGTGCTTACGTTTCTGTGTGTTTGTGTGTGCGCGTGCCCCCCTCTCTCTCTCTCTCTCTCTCTCTCTCTCTCTCTCTCTCTCTCTCTCTCTCTCTCTCTCTCTCTCTCTCTCTCTCTCTCTCTCTCTCTCTCTCTCTCTCTCTCCTCTTTCTCTTTCTGTGTGTGGATGGACAGGTCCCTTGGCAATGATAAATGGGCCACTCAAACGGTTTACCATATCCCGGGGTGTGTGTATGCTGAACAGCCGCAGTGAGAGCAATAGCCAGGCTCTAATGTAATGGTTGGCCCTGCATGATAATTGAATTTATAGACTCCCCAGGGATCTGTAGGGCAGTGATTTCTAGGGAATAGCATGTGGTTCGGTTTACACCATCCTCTGTATTTCAAAGATAAGTATTATTTTACCAAATGGCCATGTTCAAGAATCTAATCATATTTTATATTGCAATTTAAATATGGATATTATGGTAATTGTTCTCTTCTCAATGTACCAAGGGCAGAGCTACTACTAAGAACCTGACTGAATTAAATTGTTATTTAGATAATTAATTATTTCAATGCAATTAGGCTAAGAGAGTAAAGGCACTTCAGGCAAACATGCTACATGACATGCTACTTTTTAAAGCATTTTGTTGTTGTCATAATAGCAGGTGAGTACCTGTATTCTGCATTGTAGTGAACACACATTGTTTAGCCTACAGTTTGCCAGTCAGACAAATCCCCTTGTTACAATTCTTCCAGCAGAATCCAGGCTGGTCAATATACTACCAGCCTGGCAGGCAGACAGTAAACAGCATGTATTATTAATGAAGGAGGAGGAACTTGCATGTTGCTTTGTGTCCCTGATGTTTGTGTTGCAGTACTGGGCCAAGGAGATATCCTCCAGGCCTTTGATTCAGCGGGAGCCTCCCAGCCTCCTACTGAGGTGCACTGTGTAATGAAGAGATTATTGAGTGAGAGAGGGGCACACACACACACACATGCACAAACACACTACACACACACACACCCTTTCTCCTCCACCCCGTCAGCCCTCCACACACACACACACACACACACACACACACACACACACACACACACACACACACACACACACACACACACACACACACACACACACACACACACAAACCCTCTCTCCCCACCCCGTCAGCCCTCCACACACACACACACACACACACACACACACACACACACACACACACACACACACACACACACACACACACACACACAAACCCTTTCTCCCCCACCCCGTCAGCCCTACACACACACACACACACACACACACACACACACACACACACACACACACACACACACACACACACACACACACACACACACACACACACACACACACACACACACACACACACACACACACACACACATTCACTGATAACATTGCACAGACTGCGGCTTTCCCTTCTATCCCTTTGTCAACGTCTCGCAGCATTACAGGCACAACATGGCCTTGAGAGACGCGGTAGTCTCTAATTAATTTAAAATCTCCTCCGGATCATGGAGGGCTATCAGGGGGTTACGGAAGGTCTAGTAGTAATTCACTACTGAGAACCCTGTCTGTCTGTCTCTTATGAATAAATGACAACACAATGCTGTCGAATTACACAGCCATGCTAGGACTGTGTCTAGTGCAACTAGGTTACTATAGCATGGAGCAATGGAGCCCAGTTACATGTGCTGTATATTATGACAGAGACATGATTTAAAGTATACCATACCATATGTATAAATATTGATCGTGTACATTTTGATAATGATGGATCGTATACATACACCCAGCTCCATATCCAATGTATTGTTTCAAAGGAGTTGGGTTAAATGCGGAAGACACATTTCGGTTGAATGCATTCAGTTGTGCAACTGACTAGGTAGTCCAATGGTTCACTCTTCACTGAACAATGCTGGAGTAATATTAGCCTTGCTCATTCCCCCACCTTGACCTTCCCAGGTAATAGCATGATAATCCCAATGAGTTCAAGGTTAATCCTGAATACACAGCTACAATCCCTAGGCAGAGCCACTCTCTAAACCTTGGAGTCAGCAGAACCATGAAGCATCTCATCTGACAGATGATATGGCTGATAAGAGTAAAGGAGAAGACATTAGATGTGACAAAGGTACCCGATACAGTATTATAAATCCTCTGGGGCTGTTCTAGAATCAGTTTTTCCTTTTATATCATAGTGAATAAGATTATATGGACAAGGAGGACTTGATCATAGACCAGCACTCCTACTCTGAGACACTTGGTTAAAATGGGCCTTGACAGACAGGTTTTCTTAGGAAGAGATGGCCATCTACAGGACAGAGAGGGAAGAACATCAGTGCAGACAGTCAACTACCATGCAAGCTAATCATAATCAGAGGTATATCCTTTTTTTTGTCATGTGAGACATCAAAGTAAATGGTGCTTTAGAAAGAATGCTTATGCTAGTTTTTCTACTGATTGCCTGAACAGTTTTTCTCACATCGAGTTAATTCTCCTTTTGAAAATATTGAATGTAGTCTACTCCAGCTGCAGCTAAATGTTAGTGGTTGGTTTTAGCACGTTAGAGTATGCTTTCAATTATCAGGCTTGCTATCACTGGGCAAGGCCAATTTCCATATGCATATAAAGTCTGTGGACAGTAAATACTTCAGCTGTGAAATAGTGTATGTCTCGCTAGGATTTTCTGGCAATGTAAAGATATCTTAAAGTTGGATTTAACGGTTCTGGGCCCAGTTAAATGGCAGAAATTATAAATTGAACAAAAGCAGAAGACTGCTGTTATAAGTGTGTTGTTATTTAAGCTATTGGCAAGGCTTAGTATGCAGACGTAGGCTTCGTTCCAAATGGCACCCTATTCCCTATGTAGTGCACTACTTTTGACCAGGGCCCTTAGGGAGATTATCGAGCAGTATGTAGGGAATAGGGTGCCATTTGGGGTGCAGACATTGTTTTTATTGCACAGGGTGTTGTGCCTGGTGTGTTTTTAAGGAGATGTGGTTAACAAAAGCCAGGGACAATGGACAATTGTAGGAACACAGGCCAAATTACTGAACAATGTCATTTGCAGTTATGTTTGAGGCAAATTGGACCTTTGCGTATAGAGGTGATATTCACATACAGTAATCATCTTGAGGCAATTAGTGTGGGTATTTGAACAATCGGTCGACGCATTTTTGATATAAAGTCATTTAAGTTGCAATAAGTCCAGTATAATATGTTTTGTAAATTGTTTAGTTCCTTGAATACCTTAAATATGAAATCAAAATACCGCAATTTACCTTTGATTTTCTGATGAGATGTTATTGTTTTTTACACTGTGCCTGTGTTTAAACCTGTTTATGTTCGAGTTATGTCATTTTATGACAGAAAACCCATCCTCTTCTGAAAGAGAAACAGTCTAGTTTCCAAAAAGGTCACTAAAGTTTCTAAAACGATTACTTAAACTCATGTCCAGTTGTTCAACTCCGGTCTAACTAGTCGTGGTAAAGGAACTTGTTTGGGTTTGGTCCAGGTTGTAGCTAGGTGCAGCTCTAACTTGGCACCAGTCTTGTGACAGTGGGTTTATGTTCCTGTCGTGGTGTGTTATTTACGGGATCCATTACGTGTGATGGAGAGGCTCCCTTGTGCGTAAAAGCCACTCCACATAGTAGCACTGGATTTACGGTCGTGTTGAAGAGCTTGGCCTGGTTTTAGTGCTGAATAGGGTTTAATGTGGTCTGCTCAACTGCTTCAGCCAATGAAAACCTCAGTTGGGAAGAATTTGGGCCAAATCACAGAGTTAGAGTGAAACATGGTTGTTTATTGGACGGCTTCAACTCTAACACACTGGGCTCACAACTAAAGGAGCCAAGAGGTTTCCCCCTTTGGGAAAAAAACGTTTTGTTTTGTATTTCATTTATTATAATTTGTTTGTCTGGAAACTGCCCTGATTGTGGTGTTGCGGTAGTGTGGGGCACTTTTTCCATTCAGTTTGACTTTTGGGGGGAGGGGGAGGAGGTGGTGCGAGGAGGGGTGCTGTGGGATTATTTAAGATACTCTTTGAAGAAGTAGGGTTTCAGATATAGTGTCTACGAGTAGGGTAATGGTGTCTATGGGTAGGGTATAGGGGTTTATTTGGTATTCACACTAACCATTAGTAGTGTCTAGGGGTAGGGTATAGGGGTTGATTTGGGACTCACACAGTTTAGTCAGCAGTAAGTAGGGGTAGGGTAGTAGTGTCTATTGGTAGGGTATAGGGGTTGATTTGATATACAGTTATATAGGTAGGTTGATTTGAGATTAATACAGAGTTGCTATATTAAGGCCTCCATAGTATATATGGAGGTTTGAAATGTGTCATTCATGTGGTAAGTGCCCTGGTTCGTGCTACAGTAGGCTCCTTGGTTAGTTCCTCTCCTGCAATCTAGTGCTCTTTCATTATTTTTTACTTAACCCTTTTTTTTCTTCTTAAAACTGCATTGTTGGTTAAGGGCTTGTAAGTAAGCATTTCACTGTAAGGTCTATACCTGTTGTATTCGGCGCATGTGGCAAATACAATTTGATTTGATTTGATTCGCTTGAACAAGTGTGTTGTTCTACTGCCACTAGATGGCAGTGCAGTGCTTTTCTGTGAAATTGTCTGCTTTGAATTCCCTCTTGCTACCATGCAATGGACAACCAAATGAACAAGATCTTGGTAGTGTTGCATATTTCAGAAATAACATAATAATGATTGTTCATTATTACTTTTTCAATTGAACTCATGCTTTATACTTAATAGCCATGAAGGTAAATATTTTATACCTATATATTTTTTAACAGAGGGGTGAAGGAAATGCCATACTTTGCTCTAAGGCTGTATGCCTCATGGAGTATTGAACTAGTTGATTTTGGACAAGGTTATTCACTCAATTACAGTGACTCAGCACTTTATATGTAATGGCCTACCAATGCGTGGGGAAGTATGTATTATTAAGCACCTTTTAGTGTTTCTATTCAGATGCTGTCTCTAACTGACCTTGTTGAGGTCAATAGCACAGAGAACGGAAGGAAGTCAGGAGACTCATGTGCTCCATATAGTAAGACATCCATATAGTAAGACATCCATATAGTAAGACATCCATATACATTGGCAAGAAAAAAATATGTGAACCCTTTGGAATTACCTGTATTTCTGCATAAATTGGTCATAAAATTTGAACTGATCTTCATCTAAGTCACAAGAATAGACAAACCCAGTCTGCTTAAACTAATAACACACAAACAATCATACTTTTTCATGTCTTTATTGAACACACCGTGTAAACATTCACAGTGCATGGTGGGAAAAGTATGTGAACCCTTGGATTTAATAACTGGTTGACCCTCCTTTGGCAGCGATAACCTCAACCAAACGTTTCCTGTAGTTGCGGATCAGACCTGCACAACGGTCAGGAGGAATTTTGGACCATTCCTCTTTACAAAACTGTTTCAATTCAGCAATATTCTTGGGATGTCTGGTGTGAACCGCTCTCTTGAGGTCATGCCACAGCATCTCAATCGGGTTGAGGTCAGGACCCAACTTCTGTTGAGCTTCAATTGGCGGACAGATAGCCTTACATTCTCCTGCAAAATGTCTTGATAAACTTGGGAATTTATTTTTCCATCGATGATAGCAAGCTGTCCAGGCTCCCTCCACCATACTTTACAGTTGGGATGAGGTTATGATGTTGGTGTGCAGTCCCTTTTTTTCCACACACATAGTGTTGTGTGTTCCTTCCAAACAACTCAACTTTAGTATATTTTGCCAGTAGCGCTGTGGAACATCTAGGTGCGCTTTTGCGAA
Organism: Coregonus clupeaformis; assembly: GCF_020615455.1. Lineage (NCBI taxonomy): Eukaryota > Metazoa > Chordata > Actinopteri > Salmoniformes > Salmonidae > Coregonus > Coregonus clupeaformis. The sequence goes on from NC_059192.1 coordinate 92,593,270, forward strand.
CTTCAGACGTGCAGCAATGTTTTTTTTGGACAGCAGTGGTTTCTTCTGTGGTGTCCTCCCATGAACACCATTCTTGTTTAGTGTTTTACGTATCGTAGACTCGTCAACAGAGATGTTAGCATGTTCCAGAGATTTCTGTAAGTCTTTAACTGACACTGATTCTTCTTAACCTCATTGAGCATTCTACGTTGTGCTCTTGCAGTCATCTTTGCAGAACGGCCACTCCTAGGGAGAGTAGCAACAGTGCTGAACTTTCTCCATTTATAGACAATTTGTCTTACCGTGGACTGATGAACATCAAGGCTTTAGAGATTATTTTGTAACCATTTCCAACTTTCTGAAAGTATACAATTCTTAATCTTTGGTCTCCTGAGATCTCTTTTGTTCGAGGCATGGTTCACATCAGGCAATGCTTTTTGTGAATAGCAAACTCACATTTTGTGAGTGTTTTTATAGGGCAGGGCAGCTCTAACCAACATCTCCAATCTCGTCTCATTGAATGGACTCCAGGTTAGCTGACTCTGGACTCCAATTAGCTTCTGGAGAAGTCATTAGCCTAGGGGTTCACATACTTTTTCCAACCTACACTGTGAATGTTTAAATGATGTATTCAATATAGACAAGAAAAAATACAATAATTTGTGTGTTATTAGTTAATTGTTGTGACTTAGATGAAGATCAGATCAAATTTCATGACCAATTTATGCAGATATCCATGTAATTCCACATACTTTTTCTTGCCACTGTAGTAAGACATCCATATAATAAGACATCCATATAGTAAGACATATAGTAAGATATATTAAGACATCCATATATATAGTCAACTTCCCATGGCCTTGTAGTCTATGTTGAAGCATCCACTACAATGTTCACTGTGAATGACACCTATGATGAAATGTGCATTACACCCTCTATAGTAAGACAGCCATGGTCAGCTACCCATGGCCTTGGTGGCTATATACTGTGTAGGAGGCAGGTAGCCTAGCGGTTGGGCCAGTAAACCAAAAAGTTGCTGGTTTGAATCCCCGAGCCATCAAGGTGGAAAAAAATCTGCCATTCTGCCCTTGAGCAAGGCAGTTAACCCCCAAGAACGACTGCTCCCGGGCGCCGATGACGTCCGATTAAGGCAGCCCCCGCACCTCTCTGAGTCAGAGGGGTTGGGTTAAATGCGGAAGACACATTTTGGTTGAATGCATTCAGTTGTGCAACTGACTTGGTATCCCCTTTCCTTCCTTCCTTTCTTTCGAGGCATCCCCTATAACTATAGCCATCACTGTGAATGAGACATATCAAGGAATGTCCATTAAACATACTGTAAAGAACGGATATCAGTATCTGCATTATTCGAGGCACGATTTTCCTTTGCAATGATCACAGACCCTAGTATTGTACTGTATGTTATTGTGTTCAAGTGAAGAGGAAATTCAGCCACTCTTGTCGGACATGAGGAGGATATGTCCAATTTCCTCTTCACTTCCGTTTGCTCCTCAATTCATGCACATTAGTTGGAGAGTGAGGTAGTGGCAGTGTTCCTTTCACTTTGTACCATTATTGTGTTCAACACAGTGTCAAGGCCTCTCTTTTTCTAACCATAAGTAAACAACCTTATCTTTTGGCAATAAGCTTGTTACACCATAGACAGAGGGAGATGGTTTAGTGGTTTAATCTACTGTACGGCTAAGAGGCTTACCCAGCATGCAGTGATCAATAGTTACATCCAGGGGTGCAACTTTCACTGGGAACGGTTGGGGACATGTCCCCCCCACATTCTGAAATTGCATTTTTGCCCCCCCCAGTTTTATCATTGGAATGTGATACAAAACGAGGCAACGTTGTGCTTTAGGACCATGTGGACGCCTCCGAGCGGTCGGTTAGGCTGTTTGGATTGTTTATCCGACTGAAAAATCTTTAAAAATAATAATAATTATATCCCCCACTTCCAAAATCAAAGTTAGCGCCCTGGTTACATCTGTCACTTACTGTAACTTGGTGGATTTCGCCATATGGAGACAGATTATAGGAGAGTTAGTGCACTAACTTTCTCCATATCACGTCTTCAGTTTTACAGTATCTTCAAGTGAAATCCCCAAACTCAACCAGCTTGTGGAAGTTTAGATGTAAAGCACGCAGTGTTTGGCCCCTCGAAACTTTACCACAGAACCCCAACATTATCTTTGACTTTAAACTTCTTCCTTGAGATGGTCAGACAGGAAGGCAGGCCGCATAGCCTTTGAAGTGTAGAATCTGAACCGAGGACATTTTTTTGATTTGGAGTAACTTCTGAGGCTTCAGGACACAGTGCATGCTCCAATTAGGGTCATAGAAAAAAATTGGATGTTCAGAAGCTTTTCTGCTTTTAGAGTCTCTATAGCTAAAGTTCATCATCTTTCAGCAGTGAGCCTGCAGTGGAGTCTTTTAAAACCATGTTTAGTGAAGACAAATCCAGCATTAGTGCAGTTGTTTTCCACTGTGATTCTGGCAGCATGGTTTAGCTTTAACTTACACTGAGTGTACAAAACATTAAGGACACCTGCTCTTTCCATGACATAGACTGACCAGGAGAATCCAGGTGAAACTATGATCCCTTATTGATGTCACTTGTTAAATCCACTTCAATAGGTGTAGATGAAGGGAAGGAGACAGGTTAAAGAAGGATTTTTAGGCCTTGATACAATTGAGACAAGGATAGTGTATCAGGGTTAGGTCAGCAGGGTTCAATATGTAACTTATTACCACAGCTGCAATATGATTGTGAGTTTGCTCAACTTCATTTTATTTGAAAGCAAACTCACAATCCTATTGCAGCTGGTTGCCTTACAATTGTACATTTGAATCAACATCCTTTTTTATTACAGTGCAGGGTGCTGCATTACACTGGGTATCAATTTTGTGCCATGGCAACTGGGATGGCTTTAGGAGCTCTAGTTAGAAACATGGTATGGTTCTCCTGAACTGTAAAATTACAAATGCACTGCTGAAATAGATGTTATGAAATAGATATTATGACATAGATATTATGAAATAGATATTATGACATAGATATTATGAAATAGATATTATGAAATAGATATTTGTGACATGGAGATAGTCACAGACTGTGCTTTGGCCTATGTTGCTGGTGGCTTTTCTCTCTCTCTACCTGTGTTGGCTGGTAACAACACATTTTACCTTTAGCTGTTTTGTTGACATTCAGCAGCTAACCTGACTCTGTCCTTTTTCCCACAGCGACAAAAGCTGATTCACGTACTAGAGGAAGAGCGACGCTTGCGATTGGACAGCGAGAAGCGGCTTCGGGAGGTGACGGACGAGTCGGAGCTGGGCCGAGTGCAGATGGTTTCGCTACAGCAGCACTTCTCCAGGTAACACACACACACACACACACACACACACACACACAGACACACACACATACATTGACACTGACACTGACATGCACACACATCGCAGTGCTAGCTGTGCCACTAGAGATCCTGGTTCGAGTCCAGGTTCTGTTGCAGCCGGCCGCGACCGGGAGACCCATGGGGCGGCGCGCAATTGGCCCAGCGCCGTCCAGGGTAGGGGAGGATTTGGCCGGCAGGGATGTTCTTGTCCCATCGCGCACTAGCGACTCATGTGGCGGGCCGGGCGCAGTGCACGCTGACTCGGTCGCCAGGTGTACGGCGTTTCCTCCGGCACATTGATGCGGCTGGCTTCCTGGTTAAGCGGGCACTGTGTCAAGAAGCAGTGCGGTTCCTTTGGGTTGTGTTTCGGAGGATGCACGACTCTCGACCTTCGCCTCTCCAGTGTCCGTACGGGAGTTGCAGCAATGGGACGAGACTGTAACTATCAATTGGATACCACAAAATTGGGGAGAAAAAGGGGGGTTAAACACCCCCCCCAAAAAAGAATACAAAATAAAAAGACATGCACACACACACCGCCTGTCCCACGCACCATGGCAACGTTTCCATGACAACAGACCAGTAGGCTCCACCAGCTTACTCCACCACTGTAACAGGCCTAGATACATTCTGTGTATCCCCACAGGGGGTATGAAAAAAAATAATAATAATGTAAGTCGCTCTGGATAAGAGCGTCTGCTAAATGACGTAAATGTAAATGTGTATGCTACCATCAGAGTGCACTGCCGTACCCAATGAAGTAATGCCAAAGACTTTGATCCAACAGACTTTGCCACAGGTTTCAAGCTAGGGGCCAATTTTCTTTTACACCCCAAAAAATTACTCTGTTTTTGGTTCATTAGCCATCTCTGTTTTAAATCTTTTTGTGTTGAGAAATCTTTATCGCATCTCTCTTACCTTTCTCCACTTAATTGGAGAATATAGACCCGTCTCTTGGTGCATCACTTCATCAGTCAACCTTGACTGTATTGAAAGACACATTTTTATCTCTCCAACATTTAAAATGAAGGAAGGATGAAGTCTTTGTCAGTTCTCTGACCGCGAAGAATGACTACCGCTTTGAGAGTCCATTTTCCCCTTACTATAAGGTCATTTTCCCCTTACTAAAAGGTAATTTTCATCTTACTACAGGCTCATTGAGGTGTGACAGTAAGTAAAATAATTCACCACTCAGCACCACTCAGCTCGGAACTTATGTCATAATTAGGAGATAGTCATTCAATGCACCGCCTTACGAGAATAACCCGTGGAGTTTTATAATGAGCGCTTATCTTCCCATTTTAAATTTGGTGAGAAAATCTGTCATATTAAAATAGTCTGACATTGTACTGCAGTTAGTTGTCTGGAGTTAGTTGGGCAGAATGACCTCTAAATGTGGTGGGTCATCATACTCATTGTTGTCATCTAGTGTTTAACTATGGGGTTAGTCCAACTATGGTATAAATCCAACTATGGTATTAGTCCAACAATGGTATTAGTGTTTCTTCTCTAAGTTTTGTATTAGTATTGTAAGAAATCTGACGTTCTTAAGACTGTAAACTGCTGTCCCAAGTGGGCTTGTTGGGCCAGTGGTTGCGGTCACTGCCCTTGGTCAAGGCGACCGGAGTTCAAGCACCCCCGAATCGCAACAATGGTGTCAGAAGTGGGATTCGCACCCATGGCTCCAAGGAATGTCAGATTTGTTACAGTGTAGTGGCTATTATGGTAACTCACCAGCTTCACTCAACCGCATTCACAACAGCTTTGATGGCTAACTCTGCACACTGCAATGCACATCAATGAAATGTTCATTAACTTATAACCCAATGGTTACACGGCATGATTCTACAGTGAGGGAAAAAAGTATTTGATCCCCTGCTGATTTTGTACGTTTGCCCACTGACAAAGAAATGATCAGTCTATCATTTTAATGGTAGGTTTATTTGAACAGTGAGAGACAGAATAACAACAAAAAAATCCAGAAAAACGCATGTCAAAAATGTTATAAATTGATTTGCATTTTAATGAGGGAAACAAGTATTTGACCCCCTCTCAATTAGAAAGATTTCTGGCTCCCAGGTGTCTTTTATACAGATAACGAGCTGAGATTAGGAGCACACTCTTAAAGGGAGTGCTCCTAATCTCAGTTTGTTACCTGTATAAAAGACACCTGTCCACAGAAGCAATCAATCAGTCAACCTTAATGGACTAGTAACAATCTGTAGGACTGGTTAAACAATCAGCATGCCTCCATTGTCATTCCAGCCCACAAGTCAATATACCCATTTTCTCTTGCCCCACAACTCTAAATGTTCAGCCTTCGGCTGTGGCATCCTGTCACCGTATATCTATATGTGTATCCATCAACATATTCATTCTGTAGCAGAATTCATTTATCCATGTGGGCGTACAGTTTGGATTAGATTTTGCAGTCAGCACAGACAACACAGTCAGCTCGACGTGCTATTGTGTATCTGTATAGTAGCTAGCTGTTCCCCCCATATGGAATAATGCCTGAGGAATCAGGGACAGATCATTCAACACAGAAATCGAATATAAGTCAGTGAGCGGGGGAGACATCGTATTATGTTTACATAAGTGCCTGTCTCCCGTCTCTGTCCCTATTCATATCACCCTTCCCTGACTGCCTCTGTGACTGCCTCTGTTATGTCTGCCATCAGTCTGATCCCCAATCAGAGTCTGACTCAACCAGCCATAGCCTTATTATGTCTTTTGTCACATCATCCAGACTCCAGACTGATCTCAGATCTGTTTATATTCTGGGCTATCACCGGCGTGGACCGATGAATCAGCTGATAGCGCTAGCATAACGACGCCCGACGTCCCGTAGCCGAATAAGTGAGGCGGGCGAGATTGGGTGTGCATGTGTGTGTGTAGGGGGAAAATATATTAGGCTTATCTGTGATTGGGTCCTGCTCTAGTCCCTTTGTGACAGATGCTTCCGTCGCCGGGCGGTTGCCTGTCTCAGACAGATTGTTCTTATTGGCTGTGACTCCTGTGGATGACTGCATGCCTACTCGGCCCCTAGATTGTGTAAGAACAATGTAGACAAAGATTCCATTATGTCCTTAAAGTGCTCAGCAATAAGAGACCTTCCCACCACACTGAATGCTATAGGAGATAAAGTGCTTGGAATTGATCAACTGGTGTAATTCCCCTGTATTGCTCATTGTCAGTGGTGGTGGATGGTCGTTATTTCAACAGGCATTGGTAGAAATGTGTTTCTCTATCTTTGTATTGCTCTTGTTTCTGTACCTTTCAGAGCCTATTAAATGAAGGTTCCCTGCAGTGACATACATAGAGGAGCTAACTCGGGTTTAGAGAGACTTAATTCATAATGTTTGTTTTTGTATGTTGGAGTGTCTGGCTGTGTGCATGGGTTTGGGTGTGTGTGTGTGTGTGCTTGTGTGTTTATTGAGTCCATGTGTGTGCATATATGCATGATTGCAAGTGTGTGCATGTGTCCCTGCGCGTCTATGTGTGTGATTTGCATGTATCCCTGCATGTGTGTGTGTTTGTGTACCTGGCCTCTCATTGGATTATCATGTTTAGATGGGAGCCAGTAATGTGTGATGGTGGTCCCAGTGGCAGATGGGACATCTGTGTGGTCACTTTAATTAAGAGCTTACCAGCCAGAAAACCAGTCAGTCAGCAGGCTGCCCACACTGTCTTCAGCCTGAACCTTTGACCCACTTGATAATGCCAGCTCTGCACTCATAAATCACTGATACACACACACACACACTGTGTGTAGTGCTTAGTTCAGGATGAGTGAGCATATTGTGCCATCCAGAAGTGGCATTATTTCATTATTATATTGTTACCTGCATTATTACTTGCAATCCCACTCAAATCTGATTCTCCAGTGAAATAACCATCCATTGTACCTGTTTCTTTGGTTGTCAAGGATAGAACATATGTGCCCTGCAGATATCTAGGCAACATATCATCTACGTCCCAAATGGCACCCTATTCCCTACATAGTGTATTACTTTTGACTAGAGCCCTATAGGCTCTGGTCAAAAGTAGTGCACTATATAGGGAATACGGTGCCATTTGGGACATAGCCATAGCCTACCATTCATTTCGCATCAGAAGAGAATAGCCTCATTCCAGAAAGTGTCCTCATAGATAATATCCAGGAATTATGGAGGTTGACATCCAATCTCTTAGGGTGTTTTCACACTTGGTCCCTTTGAGACAATTTTATGAACTCAGTGCGGTTTGCAGAATTTTTATGTGCAGTGTGAACACTCCAAAGGAACTCAGACCCCTCAAAAGTGCCCCTGAAGCGAAGGAGGTGGTCTGAGTTCGGTTTGCTTAATTCCGCTGGCCGGTTACCTTTTTTAGGGCAGTGTGAACACAAAGCTCCCCAGGTTCACTTCTCATTATTCCGGTACCACACACTAGACTACTGCAAAACCGTTTCCTCTGACATAACCCCTCACATTGGTGCCACGAAAGAGAGTGATGATGACGTGCAGGTTCGCAGATAAAACGTGCTGTTTTTGAATATTGATTACGATGCTCGGACATAAGAAAATGTGTGTGGAGTTTCGTACTGACACGATGTTCAGATTATTTGTTTGCAATATGTAATCTATAGGCTAAGCACCTCGTAAACTGTTTATTCGATTGTGGGGCTTGAATAGTGTAGGAAGACAACAACATATCTGGTGAATCAATGCTAGCTCTTAAAGGGGCATTGGATGTACAATTTTCAATTACAGCATTATTTAATCTGCAGTTATTCTTCTGCTATTTACCAATAATATATTCATGTAATATTATCTTCTGATCATTATTATTATGTCTCATCTTTTAAATAAATGCAGTCTATTAGCTTCCAAAATGTGAGTAGGTATATCTAGCTGTCTGATAACACGTTCGGATGGAATCGCTTGTCCTGCACTTTGTAAAAACCCAGAGAACCTTGAGTGAATGTTGGGAAAAAATATTAGTTCCTTTCTAAACATAGCAATGTGAATGCAAAGAGGACTCAGGCCACAAAATATGTGATGTGAATTGGCAAAAGAGTTGAGTCCTCATTCAAAGGCAAGGGCATTTTTTTGACCCCAGAGTTCACTTTAAAGTGGACCAAGATCGGTTATTTTAAAGAGGACTATACAGTATCTGAAACACCCTTAAATAGACTGGAATCTACTTGAACAATGGCATCAATTAATTTGAGTATCGTTAATGAAGTCACATTGAATGATGATAGTGCATTGAAATAAAGTTAGAGTAGGACCTCTAACTTTCAGTCATGAAACATATTATTAATGACCACTCCAAATAGGATAAAGATAAAATACCACAAACACATATCAACATTTTGGTAACACTTTTATAGCCTGCAGGAATAATTAGCCTTTATGGGCCTGTCTTATAGGGCTTATAATATGTTATGTGTGTCTATATGTAACAAAACCATATTTTTTCAGTAGAACTTCCTTAACAGGACACCATATTTTGGGAAGTTATTAGAATGTCTGTTTTAATTTTGTCTTTCCACAGCCTGGTCTCTTAGACTAGATGTAACATAGTAAATGTAAAACTGGTACACTCAAATTAGTATGAAATGTTACGTTTGGTATGGTTACTTAAGACAAAAATAAAAGTGGTGGTTGGTCGGGGTGGATAGATAGACGTATAATGCGAACATCTAGCAACACAAATGCGAACTTCTATCAACCCAAAGGTTGCGAGTTTGAATATCCTCACGGACAACTAGCATTTTGTCTAATTACCAACTTTTCAACTACTTAGCATGTTAGCTAACCCTTCCCCTAACTTTAACCCTAAACCTAACTTCTAAACTTAACCCTAACCTTAACCCTAACCCCTAACCCAAACCCCCTAGCCTAGCTAACGTTAGCCATCTAGGTTAGAATTCGAACATATCATAGGTTTAGCAAATTCGTAACATATTGTACGTTTTGCAAATTCATAATATATAATATGAATTGTAATTCGTGACATATCATACGAAATGAGTGATGGACATCCACAAATTAATACATACCATACGAAACGTAACATATCATTCTAACTGGAGTGTCTCATATTTACGTACAGATTTATACGAAATGCTCTGAAACCAGGTTGCTTTCCAATCTCCAGTTTTGGAAGACCAAGGTGTTCTGTGATGATATGAGAGAGTTATGTTAATGAGCTCCTTGTTAGATCCATAGCATCTCGCTGTCTCCCTCCTTCCTTCTCTCTGATCAGGGAATAGAGAAAACACACACATCAGAGAATGCCTAAGAGTGGAGCCAGACGAACCCCAGGGAAGCACAGCTTCTTACTAGCCCCAGCGGGATATGTGTGTGCTTCCTGATGTGCCTTGGTGCTTTCTTTTCTGGAGGTGAATGTAAGGGCAAGAACCTGATCGAAACAATCATTCAGTAGTGGGTCGTCTGGCTTTCTTCTCCATTTTGTACACAAAAAAGACATCATAGTCTCGGTTCCCAGTTTTGTGTTTTCCTTTGTATTCATGTCTGTCCTCAGATCAGCAGGTCTGCATTCCTTAAGGGACTGGTCACTCACACACTGACCCCCCCCAACACACACACACACACACACACACACCCTCCCATCCCTTATCCAGCTGAGCATTAAAGGAGGAGACCCCAGCAGGAAGGTCCATGTCGGCCCCTGACTTGGGTCAGCCCTCAGGAGCTAGCTCCAGCTTGCTCGTCATTAAAACTCAAGGATTAGTAGAAGCCCACACAGCCCACCCTTAGGTTATTTACACACACAGGGCCAGACACTGCAGAGAGAGGACAGAGGGCAACGGAAACCAACTAACAGGAGCCCTCTCAGCTTCTCGAGGGCCGAAGTTTGTCTAGTTAGGAGCAGAGTGACATAGACAAGTAGCGAGAAGATGGAGGTGGAAGAAGGTGGGCGTGTGGACTTTAGGAGAAGTTGACGGACTGGATTGTAAGGAGAGCCAGGCCCTGGGCCACATCACCCCCCAGCAGTCTAGCCCTCCCTCCTCCTTACAGTCGGCAGCATGTCCGTGGACAGGCAGGACCAGGGGGACCCGGGGGGCCACTGGGGGCCCCCATCAAAAGCTTCCACTTGGGGTTTGGCTGAAGATGAGGGAGCAGTTTTCAGGTAATGAAAGATCCAGGCTCTCTTTGCTTCTCACTGTCTCTATTTGTCTTCAACACTTGTCTGCCCTTTATGGAGACAGAAGTTTGAAAACTCTGGAGAACTTCGGTAGCATGCTGGGAACTGTGAAACCTGCACATTACTAAAGCCTATATTTTGTGTATAAGGTCATGGCCACCTGCAATAATATGCTGGCTAATCAATGGGCTAACTCCAAGACACTTACCTAGCTCTCCTTCTTGACTTTGAATCAGCTTTATCTCCACAAGTCTCTTTTTCCTTGTCAGGATATGGGAGGCGTATGGACTACAGGCTTGTGAGTACTAATAACAACAGCAGATGATTACTCTAGGTCTAATTTACAACTCTGTGGAGTATTCTGTGTCTGCACTGGGGCAGGAATGAGTGGTTGGGCGTTCAAGTCCAGACATGTTGTTTGGAGAGTCATCGCTTGGTTTCTGCCTAGCCCCCACTATTACCACAGTCTGAGAGAGGGGAAGGGAGGAGGGGAGAGGAGAGAACATAGGGTCAGGCTATAAAAACACTACAGACCATGGTCATGTGCTTACCTCTTAGCGTGTTGGTTCCGGCCCCGGCTGTACCAGCCGAGTTATCACCCGGCCCACCGCCTCAGCTAGCTTGCTAAAACACACATTCCCCTGGTTCCCAATGAGCTCGGTGATTGCACTCATGTTCAGAATCAATCCCCTTTTAGGCTAATCTAACACCCTTACCAGCCCCAAAGTGTTTCGTTTCAAACAGGGTCCCCTCGGTCAAGCAGCTACGGAGTTGATTTGGATGAGTCGGGCGCTGTTTCACATCCTGCACATCTGGTGGCATCCTGAGAAAGAAATTATCATTTGCTATTCTTTGAGGTCTACTTTGCTGTTCCACACACAGCCATCAGACTGCTGTTCCACTCACAGCATCAGACTGCTGTTCCACTCACAGCCATCAGACTCTGCTGTTCCAATCCCCAGCATCAGACTGCTGTTCCACTCACATTTTAGTCATTTGCAGGCGCTCTTATCCAGGGCGACTTACAGTTAGTGAGTGCATCACATTTTCATACTGGTCCCCCCGTGGGAAGCGAGCCCACAGCCCTGGCGTTGCAACAGCGCCATGCTCAAGGCCTGAGCTCGGGGACTACAGACTGCTGTTCCACTCACAGCCATCCGACTTTGCTGTTCCACTCACAGCCTATCAACTATGACTGTTCCACTCACAGCCATCAGCTGCTGTTCCACTCCACAGCCATCAGACTGCTGTTCCACTCACAGCCATCAGACTGCCTGTTCCACTCACAGCCATCAGACTGCACTGTTCCACTCACAGCCATCAGACTGCTGTTCCACTCCCAGCCATCAGACTGCTGTTCCACTCCACAGCCATCAGACTGCTGTTCCACTCACAGCATCAGACTGCTGTTCCACTCACAGCATCAACACATTAGCGAGGGATGGGAGGCCGGTTGCTTCTGATAATAAGTGTCAGTTCTATATTTAAACAACCCACTTTACTAAGGGTTTGTTTGTTGATGTTTCATTTCTCCCCTCCCTCCCTTGTGCTGCAATTAACCGAGTTAGAGGAGTTCCAATGTAGTCAGGGAATTGGAATGATTGGGGGTTATTTGGGGGGGATTAAGAAGTTTTTGAAATGTAATTTAATTTCAGAGGCTGATCAACGGAGAGGTTATTCAGATGTAACAGTCTGTCTGGCATTACTGTATAGTGGTGACAGGTAGTTAGTTTGAGGGGATCACTCCTACCGCCTCACATTCTCTCTCACACACACTCACTTATTCACTTCCGCTATGGATTAAACATACTGGTTTATGATGATCTTTTACAGGCGTACTAAATGAGATCAGATTACAAGCCTGTGAAAGTAGGGCATCCGTTGGTTACACAATAGGCTTTCCTGTACTTGCCGCTGGTAGGCTGCAGACCAGCAGACTGCCTGTGGCACAGTGACATGGAATATGCAGTGAACTTATGGAGGCTGTCATGGATCTGGTGGCGGTGGCACCGTCTGAGGCAGTTACATACACAGGCAGGCAGGCAGCCAACACACAGCAACTGTCTATGGCGTAATATGATCACCTATCCACACATGATCAGGCACATATACTGACATTTATGGTCAACGCATAGAGACACTTATGCCTTGAATAGCCACTACCAAGTCATTTATTTAAAGAGTTGGGCCAATGGGGTTTCTGTCTGAATGTTCCGAGGCGCCACTTTGTCCTCTATAGCCAGTCGCTAAAGTGATAGTCAGCGCTCTGCTTCGTGCTGTTGATTTCGGGTAGTTTTCAAAACCTATCAAGATGTCCACAGTACCGACTTGAATACACATTATCGAATGCTGATAAATAAAAACGTCTGTTCAATTCGCTGGTCTGTTCTGCTTGTTTACAGGCGGGTGTTTCATGGAATTTCGCGCTCTCTATGGTGCCTCATCAAAATGCTCGAGAATAAAGGCGCTAACACTGGGTCCCAGCTCTGGAAACCTGTCCGACATCTCTTTTCCAAACATATGTCTCTGGGTACCCTGCATGTGAACATAGTACCAGTCAAAGTTTAGAACACCTACTCATTCAAGGGTTTTCTTTATTTTTTTACATTTTCTATATTGTAGGCAATATTTAGATTACCTCAAACTATGAAATAACACATATGGAATCATGTAGTAGCCAAAAAAGTGTTAAACAAATCAAAATATATTTTATATTTGAGATTCTTCAAAGCTTCGCCTTGCCCCTTGTTAATGAAGCTTTGCCGCTTTTGGCATTCTCTCAAGCAGCTTCACCTGGAATGCTTTTCCAACAGTCTTGGAAGGAGTTCCCACATATGCTGTGCACTTGGTGGCTGCTTCCTTCACTGCTGCTGTCCAACTCATCCCCAAACCATCTCAATTGGGTTGGGTCGGGTGATTGTGGAGACCAGGTCATCTGATACAGCACTCCATCACTCTTCTTCTTGGTAAAATAGCCCTTACACAGCCTGGAGGTGTGTTGGGTCAATCCAGTTGAAAAACAAATGATAGTCCCACTAAAGTCCAAAACCAGATGGGATGGCGTATCGCTGCAGAATGCTGTGGTAGCCATGCTGGTTAAAGTCTAAATAAATCGCAAAACGAGTCACCAAACAAAAACACCCCCCACACCATAACACCTCCTCCTCCATGCTTTCACAGGTGGGAAATACCACATGCAGAGATAATCCACCGTTCACCCAACCCCGTCTCACAAAGACCGGCGGTTGGAGTCACAAATCTCAATTTGGTCTCACACACCAAGAATCACGTTTCCACCATGTCGAATGTCCATTGCTTGTGTTTCTTGCCAGCCCAAGCAAGTCTCTTCTTCTTATTGGTGTCCTTTAGTAGTGGTTTATTTGCACAATTCAACCACAGAGGGCCTGATTCACACAGTCTCTTCTGGACAGTTGATTGTTGAGATGCATTGTCTGTTAGTTGAACTCTACTTGAAACTCTTATTTGGGCTGCAATTTTACTGAGGCTGGTAACTATGTAACATCCTCTGCACTTAGAGATGGACTGTCGTTTCATCTTTGTTTATTTAAAGCTGTTCTTGCAATAATATGGACTTGGTCTTTTAGCAAATAGGGCTATCTTCCTATGTATCCACCTACCGTGTCACAACACAACTGATTGGCTCAAACACATTAAGAAGGATATAAATTCCACAAATTCCACAAATTAACAACAATGCACACCTGTTAGGTGGGGAACTGCATTCCAGTGGCTCCTCATGAAGCTGGTTAGAGAGAATGGCAAGAGTGTGCAAAGCTGTCATCAAGGCAAAGGTGGCTTCTTTGAAAAGTCTCAAACTATAAATATATGCTTTGTTTTTGTTTAACACTTTTAGTTTGTTACATACGTGATTCCATATGTGTTATTTCATAGTTTTGATATCTTCCCTATTGTTCTACAATGTAGAAAATAGTAGCCAATTAAGAAAAAGCCCTGGAATGAGTAGATGCTGTTTTCTGGAAACCTTTGATGAACTATGTTTTAGCTCAACATGAGAGGCAGATCTAATTTTAAATGACCCTGTGGTTCTTTACATAGCATGCAATGCCAAACACAGTAGATCCTTATGAGATGGAATGTCCATTTCAGGCTGATACAAGAGCCTGTACAAGGACTTCAAAAGCTGGGATAGGTTGTGTGTAGAGAGGAAGACCACAGCAGCCCACCTTTTTCCTCTCCATGCCCCAAGAGGAGCATCCAGGCCCAGGGGAGGTTGGGGGAGGTGAATGCGGATCCTTGGGGTCAGCTGTGCTCTGGCTGTGCTGTGTGGAGTAATGGGATTCATCCTGTCATCTCCTAAGTATCTCCTCTGGGGCCATCAGTGATGTTCTGTGGTGCATGTGGGCCACACATGCTAGCATTCCCCTTTGCACACGCACACACACACACACACAGCCCTTCCACAGATCCTCCGGGAGCCTCCTGAGGCTAGAGGCCTGCTGCTCATATGGGTCCCCTTGGCTCCCAGCTCACCTGCTAACTTTACTTCCCTATGGCCAGAGATGTACATGTGGGAAAAAACCATATAATGGATTTGCTCGAAATCCAACCTCAACTAAAAGAGAGGAAAAGAGTGAGAGAAAGGGATTGTGTCTTAAAGAGGAATTAAGTCAACCTTATCCATATGTGTTGCAGTGACTTGCTTTGGTCATAAAACAGTAGCATGTTTGTGAGAATTGTACCCTATGTGACACGTTACTTCCCATCAAGTAAATAAAGATGGTAGAAGCATCCAGGAGGTGGTGTTACTCTCTCAGAAGAATAGGAGGCTGTAAAAAGTGACACTTGCTGCCATGACCTGCCGCACTCTGACCTGTCTCACTCGTCCTTTGGCGTACCCCCTGCCTCACAGCTCATCGTGCTCATTGTCAGGGGGTCAAAGTTGATTGGAAGAGCCAGTGGTCCTAAGGTTTAAGACTTTGTAATGCTACCCCCATGCTAACTAGGATGAAGGGCCCTTGTGGCTTTTACAGCGTTTTCCGCTTTAAGCAAAGGCTGGATGTGTATCGCCTGGTCAGAGACCGTAGTGCAGAGCCCAACAGCATTCTGGGGGCTTTGTTGGGGTTGCAATTCGCTCTCTAGGGTAGGACGGTAGAGTCCCAATTACAATTACCCATTCTGGTCGAAAAAACACAAAACAAAAATTTGAAAGAGGATAATAAGTAAGCTTAGCAATCTCATCGGCCTGCCGGAGCAATTTCATGTCGTTTACAGAGGTGGAAGAGATTTAGTGGGAATCAGCGAAAAGAAGTCGTTAACGGAAAGAATTGGACTTTGCAATGCTGAGTCAGATAGATTTGGGTGAGTTTTCCAGGAACTGCTGCCGGGTGAAGGTTAGGCGAAATAATAGTTATCCATCCAAGTCATGGTGACCCCTCGTGTTAGACTTTCAAATTGTGCCTTTGTCAAGCCTGGTTAATGGGGTTTAGGAGGCTTCAGCTCCTAATACCGTGTTGATGGAGTGAGTTTGGGAGCAGGGCTTCCCAGTGAGCCCAGGGCTGCAGAAGCCAGGTAGATCAATCCAACCCATGAGCTCACGGTCTCACTCTTTCTCTAGCATGGTGATATTGTCCTATAAATACATATGTTTGTCTTTCAGTCTGTCTGCCTGTCTGTGTACAGTATTGACCGTGACTTTGCTTATTGACTTACATAGCAATAGAAAGTGTTAGTTTCAACTCAGCCTAAAGCATCTCTAATCCCTGGCAGCTAGTAAGCTCCACATTTATCCATGTCCATCCATCCACCATTCATCCTCACATATCCCAGGCTGGGTGATCCCTATCCTGGCCTCCCCCTGTGGCCACAGACCTGATACCTGGTCGCCAGCCTGGCCACAGCCTGGCGTCGACACAGCAGGGCTGTCCTCCTCTGGCTCAGGCTTAACATGAGACATATGGGAAAGGGTTTGCCTCCTCCCTTTCCTCCCCTCTCCTCCCTCCCCCTTTCGTCTCCTCCCTTTGGACCACCAGACTTCCCTTACCAGACCATGGTCACAAGCTGGGATGGCATTGGGATTGGATAACCCACCACAAGGCAGACACAGGGCCACCTCATAAAGCAAGACTGGTTTGGGTGGCCGGCGGGTTGTGTGTGCTTCATGATTCCAAACCCAGAGACCAGCTAACGGGCGACCAACCAAACATGCTGGCTGTGTCGTTCGATGGGAAAAGCACTCAGACCTTATGATTCTTGACTTGCTTCTTTGAGCGGACCTACATTTTGATCCTGTCTGGGTCAGCGGTGACCTCTCCGAGAGCTGAGGCTAGAGCAGGCTGGCTGGATTGGTCCCGTCTGCTTGTCCCCATGGAGCTTGGGGAGTGTGCACAGTGTTTGTGGCGTTGTTTAGGGAAAGGATGTTTGTACCAAGAACAGCATTAGGGACCCAAATTCAGCAACATGGGGGTAAGTCGGACTCTGAGGCAATCTCAGTCAGTGTAAGCGTTTAAAGATCTGTGTGTGTGTGTGTGTGTGTACTGTGTGTTGTTCCTTTGCACAAATCCTTGGTTGTCTGCGTTAGAAGCGTTGTTAGAAATACCGCTGAGAACTAGTTTAATTTTACCTAGTATGGTTTCTACAGCTGGACGCCTGGTTTACATTAGCTGACAGGTGATAAAAATGGGTCCCATTTGAAGTCTGGACGGCGTTGAAAGTTTTCATGGCTTTAATGGCAGGAAGCTGCAAATCTGTTAGTGTCCAATGTTGGGGCCATCTAAAGCGGCTGGGAACGCACTAGGTAATGTGAGCACACAGGACATGCAGGGGAGACCGCCACACAGGGGGTGTTCTACCTCTAAAGGCGTTTTGGTCCATCAATGAGTCCGGATGTTCTGGTGGCTTGTCAAACACACACCTCATTCAGCTCCAGTCAGACATCTGGCTTCAGCTCCGGCCATGGCTTGAAGGCTGATGGGGTGTGTGCGGTGTGTGTGTGTGTGTTACTTATACCTGGGGCTGGAGATTTGATTGGGAGACTTAATTGTACTTCTGGCTGTTGCTGCGATGTTTTTTGAAATTCAGCTGGGCAATTGCAGTCTGGGGGTCAAAACGAGTCAGGCATAGCTTTCCTCCATCCATCCATATCCATCTTTCCCTTCCTCCTTCCTTTTCTCCAGTCCTCAATAGAAGGTCATTTTACGCAACCACTAGGTGCTAGCCACACATTAAGTAAAACTGTTGACACAGATGTATGTTTTTTTTTGAGTGAATCAAGTTATCTTTGCAACTTTTTTGTCGCGAAGATTGTTATCCCAGCTCTCATGGTTTGGGTTGAGTCATCAAGTAGAGTTGCTACTCGTAAAAGGTGGAAGTGTTTCACTAAAAAACAGAAATTGCCAACAGATTTTAAATGCCAATGTTATTACATTTTAGTATCATAGACAAAGTTAATGGTTCAAGTTGATAGAGAAAAATCATAGACTGTGACCTATGTAAAATTGGATGAAAGTGACATCATATTCCACACTTGTCTCCCCAATTTATATGTAGCTACTTGAGATTTTGGAAATTCTTGATGGATTAGAGTTATGATCTTAATTCATATTTATTATTAGAGATAAATGATAAACTCTCATAACCTTTTAAACCATTCTCACTCTATTAGATTAAATATAAAAACCATTTTTTTTTAAACTTAAAAAGCATTATGCACTCAAAACAACCTCTCGGATCTCCCTCCCAAGTCCTCATTAATTATGCTGCTAAATAACTTTAAAAACAATATAATTCCTAATCAGTACACCATCAAAATGTGATTATCAAGGGTAATTGTCGGAACAGTCCTATTTGTGATCTCCCCAGATGAATCGGAGGAAATGTAGTTAGAATTAATGGGAGCTAAACGAACCCGCCTTTCAAAATGACAATATAACTAAATGTTGCTGTTCAGGTAACTGTGTGTAGATGATCTACCTTGGTCATGTATGGTGCTGAGATCTTAATGTATGGTGCTGAGGATCTTATTGTTTTTCCACAAAATCCTGGACTGTCGGACCACCATTTTATTTACATTTGCAATCGCAACAAATAATCTGCTCAGACCCCAACCAAAGAACATCAAAGTAGTACTATAAATTCTCAAACAACACAAAAATTAATTGATACCTTCAGACTCTTCTGCCTACCCAAGGAGCGTCAGAGGACAAAATCAGTTAACCATAACACAGGAACTCAATTTAACCTTATATTACCTAGATGCAGTTGCACCCCTAAAAACGAAAAACATTTGTCACCAAGAAACTAGCTCCCTGGTATACAGAAAATACCCGAGCTTTGAAGCAACTTCAGGAAGTGGAGCGGAAATGGAGCATACACCATTGGAAGTCTTTTCGACTAGCTTGGAAAGACAATGCGATGCAGTACAGAAGAGCCCTCACTGCTGCCGATCATCCTACTTTTCCAGCAGTGAGGAAAATAAGAACAATCCAAAATTTCTTTTGAAGTACTTTCATTGCAAAGTAACTAAAAAAAACGTGACTACAGAGAGGATGGCTTTCATTGCAGTGATAAATTGTAGAACTGTGCGAGGGAAGATCATGACCATTGAAAGCGTGCGGACTCCTCTTTGGATCTGCATTATTCCTCCAGGGCAATATCCTGGATCTGCACACAACTCTGCGAGGGCCTGGGATCGGAGAAACACTTAAGTGTTTTTAGTACTATATCTCTCTTGACACAATGATGAAAATAATCATGGCCTCTAAACCTTCAAGCTGCATACTGAATCCTATTCCTACTAAAAACTGCTGGAAGAGCTGCTTCCCCATGCTTGGCCCTCCTATGTTGAACATAATAAACAGCTCTCTATCCACCGGATGTGTACCAAACTCACTAAAAGTGGCAGTGATAAAAGCCTCTCTTGAAAAAAGCCAAACCTTGAACCGGAAAGCATAAAAAGCTATCGGCTCTATCAGATCTTCCATTTCTCTCAAGAAATTTCAAAAAAAGCTGACTGCGCAGCAACCTTCACTGCTGCTTTCTGAAGACAAACAATGTATACGAAATGCTTCAGTCTGGTTTTAGACCCCATCCATAGCACTGAGACTGCACTTGTGGGTGTGTTGACCTTTTAATGGCGTCAGACCGAGGCTCTGCATCTGTCCTCGTGCTCACTAGACCTGGTGCTGCCTATGACACCCTCGATCACCACATTCTTTTGAAGAGAGACTGAAACCCAAATTGGTCTAACGGTCAAGTTCTGGCCTGGTTTTAGATCCTACCTGTCGGAAAGATATCAGTTTGTCTCTGTGAGAATGGTCTGTCCTCCGACCAAATCAGCTGTACATTAGAGATCGTGTTCTCGTTCCGATTTAGGACACACTATTGTTTTCACTATATTTTGCCTCTTAGGGATGTTGTTCGAAAACATAAATCTTAACTTTCACTGCTATGCGGATGACACACAGCTGTACATTCCAATGAAGCATGGTGAAGCCCCACAATTGCCTTGCTACAAGCCTAGTGTTTCGGACATAAGAAGTAGGATGGCTGAAAACTTTTACACTTTCAAGCTTCGGACAAAACAGAGATGCTTAGTTCTAGGTCCCAAGAACAAAAGATCTTCTGTTAAAATCTGACAATTCATCTAGATGGTTTGTAAGGTCGCAAATCTCAAATCAAACTGTGAAGGACCTCTGTATTTACTCTTGACCTAATCTCTCTTTTGTTGAACATATCAAGACTGTTTCAAGGACAGCTTTTCCATCTACGTAACCTTTAAAATCAGAAATATTCTCTCAAAAATGATGTAGAAAAATTAATCCAGGCATTTATTGCTTCTAGGTGGGAGCTACTAGCAATGCTCTATTTTCAAGCTAGCCGGATAAAGCCACTAAATAAACTTCAGTTAGTGCTTCATCCGAAACTGCTAGAGTCCTGACTCAGAACCAAGAAATTCCCAGGTCATATTAGTCCAGTCTCGGCTTCCCTACACTGTGGCTTCCTGTCGACGGAGGCTTTCGGTTTTGCTGTTAACCTATAAAAGCGTTACATGGGCTTGCTCTACCTATCTTTCCGAGTTGGTCTGCCGTAACCCTCAAACGCTTTACGGTCACAAAGCTGAGGCCTCCTAATTGTCCCTAGAATTTCTAAGCAAACAGCGGGGAGAGCGGGGCTTTCTCCTATAGATCTCACATTTTTTATGGAACAGTCTGCCTACCCATGTGAGAGACATGCGGCTCGGTCTCAGCCTTTAAGTCTCTTTTCTGAAGACTTATCTCTTAAGCCAGGCCTTATGATTGAGTGTAGTCTGGCCCAGGAGTGTGAAGGTGAGCGGGAAGGCTGGAGCAACGAACAGCCCTTGCTGTCTCTGCCGGGCGGTTCCCCTCTCCACTGGGGTTCTCTGCCTCTAACCCTGTTGCAGGGGCTGGGTCACTGGCTTCTGGTGCTCTTTCTCATTGCCGCCCTCGTCCTTGTGGGTTGAGTGCTACTGACGTGATCTTCCTGTCTGGGTTTGGGCCCCCCCTTGGTTTGTGCTGTGGTGGAGACCTCTGTCGAGGCTATCGCCGGCCTTGTCTCAAGGATTGTAAGTTGGTGGTTGGGATGATATCCCTCTGAGTGGTGCGGGGGGCTGTGCTTTGAGCGGAGTGGGTAGGGGTTATATCCTTCCTGTTTGGCCCTGTCGGCGTTCTTCGGATGGGGCCTCTCCGGACCGCTCCTGTCTCATGCCTCATTGTTATGCTGCAGTAGTTTATGTCGTGGGGGGGCTGGGGTTAGTTGGTTATACCCGGATTACTTCTCTGTATACAGTGTCCTGTGTGAATTTAAGTTATGCTCTCTCTAATTCTGTCCTAGTTCTCTCTTTCTCTCTGAGAACCTGAGCCCCTAGGACCATACGTCAGGACTTCACCGGGCATGGTGACACCTTGCTGTCCCCAGTCCCCTGCAAGCCTTGCTGCTATTCCAGTTTCAACTGTTCTGCCTGCCGGCGCTCACGAAAACGCCTACCTGTCCCAGACCTTAGCAGCCTCCAACTCTTTATTGATCGGCTGAAAAGCCAACTAGAGAGACCCTGAGCCCTAGGACCATCACGTCGGGACTGCCGTCCGTGGTGACTCCTTGCGTCCCCAGTCCGTCTGGCCTTGCTGCTATTCCAGTTTCCAACTGTTCTCCTGGTTATGGAACCCCTACCTGTCCCAGACCTGCTGTTTTCAACTCTTAATGATGTCTGTGAAAAGCCTTTAACTGAGATTTATTCTGATTATTATTTGACCATGCTTGGCACTTATGAACATTTTTGAACATCTTGGCATGGTTCTGTTAATCTCCACCGGCACAGCCAGAAGAGGACTGGCCGCCCCTCACTTAGCCTGGTTCCTCTCCTGGGATTTCTTCCCTTGGCTTTCGCCTTTCTAGGGAGATTTTCTACCACCCGTGCTTCTACACCTGCATTACCACTAGCTGTTTTGGGGTTTTAGGCTGGAGTTTCTGTACAGCACTTTGAGATATTAGCTGATGTAAGAAGGGCTATATAAAAAATAAAATTGATTGATTGATTGATTGAGATGTGTCACTTATGTAAAGAATTAGCAGGCTAGCAGACACCAGAGAAAGATTTGTTTTGGCTTTCCTCTCATATGTAGCTTTTGAATGCCAATGTTGCAGCATTACGCCTTGTCCATAGCAGCTACGACTTGTCATAGCATTCACGACATGTTAGCTACTTACTCATAGATTTATGAATTGTCATAGCATTCCGACATGTCATAGCATTAAATCAAATCAAGTGTATTTGTCACAATGCTTCATTAACAACAGGTGTAGACTAACAGTGAAATGCTTACTTACGGACCGTCCCAACAATGCAGAGAAGAAAAAGAAAAAAAGAATATAATGAGGAATAAATCCACAATGATGGCCAATGTTAACTGACTATGCCATAACGGGGTACCAGTACCAAGTGGATGTGCAGAGGTACGGAGGTAATTGAGGTAGATATGTACATATAACTAGGAATAAAGGGACAGATAGAAAACAGCAGCGCTTGGCGGGCGTATGTGATGAGTCAAAGATACAGTATGCAGATATTCCATGTAGCTGTTAGGTTAACTATTTAATTAACCATTTAGCGGTCTTATAAGCTTGTGAAGCTATTCAGCTTAGCATTACAACTAGTCCTGGACATTCCTGATTCATAGAAAAGCATTTTGGCTGGTGGTCACAGAACGTTTGTCAGGCAGCACTGCAGCTCAGCATGTATTATGAAGTCAGACTTTGGCACCATGCTGCAGTGGCTTTACCCATCCATGTCCATGGTCCCTTTGTATCCTCCTCTGCCTCTCTCTCTGCTTATGATGATGTGCACATACAGGACCCTGTGACTTCTGACAGTCTGGGGAATCCAATGCATGTTGAAGTCATTCCCCTCAATCGGCACTGGAAGCCAGTGTGTAGTTGTGTGTGTGCTGCAGGATAATTTATCTGGCCATCTCTCCTGGCCAGGCTGTGTAAGATTCAGGACCGGGCCTCGGTTTGTCCAGCCAGTGCTTGTGGGGACTTTGAGGCCAAGCGCGTAGTGCTCTCAGGGTCTACCCTGAATCAGCCCCTAGTTTAAACTGTACCAAGAGACCCTTTCAGGTGCTGGCTTGGCGCATTTTGCCGTCCAGACGCCACTTCAGCCCCCTAGTCCTCAGCCACAACACAAGGCCAGCCAGCAGAGGAGAGGAACATCAAAGGACCCCATCATCTGTCACTTAGCCATGGAGGTCACTGGGGTCAGACCACTCACCTCTCCGCCTCTCTCTACCCCCAGTGACTTGTTCTGTCTGTCTGGTAATGTGGCGGAGAATGTAGGAAAATTTGAGTTGAATGTGTTTTTGAGGGAAGGAAAGATCTTGAGAGAATGGGGAATTGTGAGGAAATAAAGTTGTTTGATAAATACAGTTAAAACAAAAAATACCTTTGTAATGCAATATCAGCCATAAATATTGGGTAAATAATGTCTTTGTCTCCTATTCATCTAGTGGATCAAAGTAAGGGTCAGGAGGTTTTACCTTACGACATCATCTGACCAGTAAAAAACTCCTGACCTGGTCATGCTGTGAACACAGGTACTTTTGTGATGAGGATGACTGAATCCCACTGTATTTCAGCTCTGCCATATTTGTTACCCAACTAATTAACAAAGTCAATAAACTCTGAATGAGTCAGTTACCCCATGTTGGTTTTCAGTCACAGGAAATTTGTCGGCCGCTTGAGCTACAATGTCCTAGTCCCACACCCCATATCCCTGACCATGGCGGTCAGGACAGTGTACTAAGCGGCAGAGCTGCCAGCAATATCTGCCATAGACCTGACCACTCCCTCAGCCTGTGTCAGTCAATCAATCAGTCAAGTCAGTCGGTCAGTCAGTCAGCTAGCTGGGCCACTGATTATAGCCAGCTTTTCTCTGGCTTGCAACTCGAAAACCACTGCCAGATGGTGTAAGCTTCCTTTACAATGTGCAGAGCACCAGCCCTGCCTGCCTTCTAAAGCCGTGGCTTGGCGTTGCAGTGCAACAGTTCAGCTTAAAACCGGTGGAAAACCAGGCTGCAAAAATGTCACTTTGAGCTCCAGCTGTAAGAACAAACAACAAAACGTGGCACAATTTGTCTTCTCCAGGGTGTGTTAAGCCTAAACAGTTAATAGTGTTCAGATGGGGACTGTCACTGTTGAAAGGATGATCAGAAGTGTCACCACTTAAAGTGGCCACTGACACTGACAGGGAATTCAGTTGGACACAAGTAGGTTTCTTAATGCTGTTTACTGCAACATCAAGTTATCCACAGTGTTTGGCGTCATTTTTGCTCTCTTTACTCTGCAGGACGGCATTTTTAAAAATGCAAATGACACACCCATCTGTCCATCCCATGGCATAGGTCCTTGTCTATGTCCCTGTCTATGTCCCTGGCTATATCCTTGGCTTTGTCCTAGCTCGGTCCCTGTCTATGTCCCTGGCTGGGTCCCTGGCTGTGTCCCTGGCTGTGTCCCTGTCTATGTCCCTGGCACTTATGTCCTGTCTATGTCCTATCTATTTCCCTAGCTATGTGCCTGACTAGGTCCTGGCTAATGCCTGGCTTTGTCCCTGGCTGGGTGCCTGGCTGTGACCCTGGCTTTGTCCATTGCTGCTATGTCCCTGGGTATGTCCCTGGCACCATGTCCCTGGCTATGTGCCCTTGCTGTGTCCTGGCTGTGTCCCTGGCTAGGTCCCAGGCTGGGTCACTGGGGTGGTCCGGGCCTGTCACTATTTATGTCCATGGCTTTGTCCCTGGCTTTGTCCTGGCTTTGTCCTGGCTTTGTCCCTGGCTATGTCCATAGCTTTGTCCCTGGCTTTGTCCCTGGCTTTGTCTGGCTATGTCCATGGCTTCATCCCTGGCTTTGTCCCTAGCTATATCCCCTGTCTATGTCCCTAGCTTTGTCCGGCTATGTCCATGTGATGATTTAGGAATTCGTACCTGTTATCAAAAGTCTGGGCTTCTCTCCCTCTTCTCCCCAATGGTATTCCCTCTCCTGAAATGTCACAGTGGTTCCTTCGCTCCATCTCTTTGTACTCCCAGTAGGCTGTAATGGCCTTTCCGCTGGGTCAATGGAGGGAGCCCTATCCTACACAATCTCCCTAAAGGTCCAACTCTCAGTGGATGTGCTTTTTACCACCGGAATAGGCCAGGGGGGTAATGCCATTTGTAGTGATTCATTTGGAAATCAGGATTGAGTAGTAGCATATTGATGTAGGCTATATAAATGGGTAAAGTCTCTGGTTCACATTGAGAAATCCTTATTTGGGACAAAAATCGAGGCACACACCGTATCACAAGTCACGCATAGGGACTTGTTGAAGCAGAGGCAGTCAGGTGTAACTCTGCCTCGGTGGATGCACACTTCTGAACCTCCCAAGCGCCATATGTACCCATTCAGTACCACAGTGTGTAGGTGTACCACATGCTGTAGTGGGAAAGGGACTGGGGTATGATCAAAAACCCGCTCGTCTCCTCTTGTGTCGCTGGCTCTAAACCAACCCCCTTCTTCTTCCCCCCTCTATTTGTGTGTGTGCGTGCGTGTGCAGGATGGAAGAGGCCCTGGTGCAGGACCGCTGCAGAACCAGGGGGTGCTGGAGCGGACAGCCCCGTGGACACTGTGGACATCATGAAGAGCCTAAAAAGGTAACTGCCGCACTGCCCAGCACTCCTCCAACATGCGGGCTCTCCTTCACTGCTCTTTATAAAAGCCAAAACGTAGAGGCTTGTGTAGGAGAAATGCTTTGTTTAGTAACACATAGGCCATGCATTAGGATAAGTTGTTGTTATTGACCATCAATTAGGATCGGCCTATATTATTATTATATATACAGTATATATATATAT
The DNA here is from genome assembly GCF_020615455.1 of Coregonus clupeaformis. Taxonomy (NCBI): domain Eukaryota; kingdom Metazoa; phylum Chordata; class Actinopteri; order Salmoniformes; family Salmonidae; genus Coregonus; species Coregonus clupeaformis. The sequence continues at coordinate 92,619,182 of NC_059192.1, forward strand.
ATATATATATATATATATATATATATATATATATATATATATATATATATAATTTTTTTTTTTTAGGGGCTAGATCAGTTTTAATGTAGCTAGCTATATTGTAGCTTCCATCAATATAATTGTCTGCATAATTTCCAATCCCCATATACATATATTTTTTTAAAATATATCTAAAATATATATTTTTTTATATATATTTTCCTTTATTATTTTTCCCCTAACCCTACCAACCCTCCCCTGAGTGGAGTAAACTAATGGATATTGTACGCTTCTGCTTCCAGCTTATCCATACTATATATATTTTATGGATACAGTATATTTTACAATAGTTATATTTTTGTTTGTTTTTAGTCCCATCCTTCAGCTCCACTTATTACTTGGGTTCTGTTCTTGGCAAGCAAACTGGTTGCTATAATTAGACTTCTTAGCCCGGATAGGTGACCTATAGTAGCCTGAAACTTTGTGTGTTTGTGTGTGTTATGTGTACAGCTACTGCATATTCTTGTGTGTAGATTTTTTTGTTTGTGCTGTTCCTTAGATACTCAAGGTATCTCCACATAACTCTTATTGACTACTGAAGTGTCCTTTAATTGTCCATGTGTAATTAAATTCATTTTAATTATGCCAAAGTGACCTTTCAAGAAACAGCATCGTAGGAAAAAAGTGGAACTGTGTGGGCTAGAAGTAGTCAGGTTTGTGTTACTGTTAGGTAAGGTTGATAAAAGGTCATGTAATTACAGTTCATGGAGATCATGTCTTATACTCATATGATTCATACCACATTTAAAAAGTCATTTATCTTAAACTTTTCCATTTCCAAATGTGTTAACAATAAGTAAGAGTGAATTCACTGAAGTGCATTGCACATATCTCTCAAATGCAAAACTTTTATACTGACTTCTTGACTTTCATCTAGTGATGAATATGCTACATCATTATAAAAAGATAAAGCCACTCATTAGCATGGTGGGCATGCTATGCCTTTATAAACCAATCATAAATGGTCATGTGTAACAAATAGGCAGGAAGAGTAAAATATGTTGAGTCATAACTAGAGAGAAATGGAGGTATGGCGGTATGCATTCCAATGAGCCTAGCCATACATGCATTAGCTACCCATTGAGTAACGCCTAACAACTCTATGTCTGAATCCCCAAATGGCACCCTATTCCTTATATAGAGACACTACTTTGCTTAACCAAGGCCCATAGAGTATATAGCACTAGGCATAACATTAATAGGGTTCCTTTTGCAGTGCAGCCTCCCTCTCAGTTGTGGGCCATAGTTCCACATAGCCACATACCCTGTGATTATTCAAATGAGTGGGTATTTTGCAGAATAACAGCACCCTTCAGAATTAATCCCAACCTGAGTGGATTATTAAACATGAATTAGAATCTGTCGGCGTGTGCCAGTGGAGGATCAATGTTGCTCTAACTTTTGTGAGCGGATGCAGCAAACATTCACGTATGGAGAGAGACACATGTTAGGTTTACTGAGATGACTGTACCTACTGTAACCAGATGTTCAGCAAGCAACCAGACATAACAGGACTTTGGTAATCAGAACAAGCTCTCAATGAATGAGTACCATTACTGAGGGAGAGATATTGATCATATTCATTATGCTTATACAAACGGAAGAAAGCAGGCTCAAATAGGGAGGGCCGACCTGGACTTGTGAAACAAGAAATGCCAAAACTCTTTACTACAGGTGTGCTTGCCCAAGTGAATCCGACCCTGGTATCAATGCGCCTGCAAAACAAAAGAATCAAACAAAGTAAGATTGAATACCAGGTATGTTTTAGCTTAAGACTGGAGATAGTCCTTTAAAGTTCAAACTCATGTGCTAGTTGTTGCCAAGTTTTGACCATTTCCAATTTATGTTCAGGAAGAAGGAACGACTTGTTTTGGATGCACATTTGGATATGAAGCGGTCGCTTGCGAAAACTCAACCTCATCTATCAATGTCTCCAGCCACTGGCACTATAAGCCTCGCCCACCGCGCTTGCCTGAAAGCCTATCCCATCAGACTTGACAATCAACTATCAAGGGGAAGAGAATTGAATAAAAAAAGTAACAAAGGTGCACAGCCATTCATCCGGCGATAGCGACTGAAGGCTTTGGGGAGATTTTAAAGGGAAAAATTGAGGGGAAAGTCCATTTGCTCGCATTACAAAGCTCATTGGCTTGGCTATAAGCTTGTGGGTTGTGCGCGACATCTAACTCCCAGCTCAGTTGTAGTTTCATCCCCTCTGGTCCTTGATCAGATTTGGAATAGGATGGAGATAAGAGTGTTTTGTGAAATGGATGTTTGCAAATTAAAGGGTGGTGACCTCCTCGTTCGGACCCCAAAGCCATGCATGCCAGTATTTAAAGGTGTCTCAATCTCTCCTATTGAAATGTGTGCCTACATTTAGGATTTCATGGTAGCTATCGTATATCACCCCAGGAGCAGCGTTGGTTTTTAAAGCACATTCAATGCATAAAGATAAATGCCCAGTTTAGTCCCAGTGAGGATTAAGCGTTTCTTATTATCGGAATATCGCTTTGTTTTGGATGCTGGAAATACATCATAAATCCCCATTGGTAGGGTTTTTTATTAAATTGTAAGGAAAATGGTGTTTGGTGTAAATACAGTATATTAGCTTCAAAACTTTAGCAGCCTATGCTATGATTCTCCTTATGTCTCAATATCCCACATACAAAACAACATGGTGTACTAAGTTAAGACCAATAACAATTTATTTGAATAGTAACATCCGAGTGAACAAAAATTCTCCCCTTGGCTTCTGGGATAGTGTGAAAATACTTAGAATAACTGACAGACGACACATGACAATCCTCCTTTACCAGTACTCTGTATCCTGTGTTGAAGTTACAGTACCTAATTAGACTAGTCCAGTGTCAGGATGCTGTCTCGTCTGTGAATCTCCTGGTGAGCCCTGTACTCAGCCGGGCCTGGGGATATCCAGGGACCCCATCATTTTATTGTGTTCGCTTTTAATTTCCGCCTCTGTATATTAGTGTCACAGCTAGAGACTGAGGCAGGGGAAGAAAAAAGAGGATGTGGGGTCCCCTATCGGCGGACAAGATGGAGAAGTCTCCCAGGTCACTGCCACTCTTTGGAAGTTCAAGTGAAATACGATTCAGGGATTGGGGATGTTTTAGGTAGTGTTTGTTGAATCGTTTTATTTTTCTCTTCCCCTCTCTCGCTCCTCTCTGTTCTCTGCGGTCTTTCTGTTTATTTTCTCTCTCTCTCTCTTCTTCTTCTCCCACCTTTGTCTTTTCTCTCTTTCTTTCTCTCTTTCTCCTTCTCACTCTCTCTCTCTCTCCCCTTTCTCTCGCTCTCTATCCTGCTCTCTCTCCTCTCTTTCCTCTCATCCCTGTCTATCCCAGATAAACTCTCGGAGGAGGTGCAGGGACGCGTGACAGCCTGGAGCAGAGCGGCTTCGGCGGGCGGGCGGCCCACTGCCCCCGTCTTCTGGAGACCGCGCTGGCCACTTCCCGCAGCATCGCGGAGACGGAGGAGTTTCAGGACCAAACAAAGCTCCTTCTGGAGCGATCTGCGCACCCACTAGAGTCGGCGGTTCAAAAAATGGCTCCGCCTCTGTTCTCTTCTCCTCCCTCCTCTTCTTCTCCCTCTGCGACCAGGCTCTCCGTTCTGCTGGTTGATCTGGGTAGCTATAGTGGTCTTATCAAAGTCTCGTGTGCTCTGCTGTTTGAAGAGCAAAGCACTCCACGAAGGGCCCAGGTTTTGGAGTCTTTGTTAGTTTCCACATCGCTCCACCATTGTTCCAGTGTGTGTTCTGTTCTCAGCATTAGCTAACAGTTGAGTCGAATCCATTTTCGAGTAATCCTTCCTGATTCTGGTTATTTCCGACCATACAGTACAACCACTAGACTGACACACCAGGCTTTCAGATCTCCTCAGCAATTAAAGGGGCTAAGACTATTAAGACTTAGTCAATTAAGATTCGGAGACCCACCTAATCATTTATGAGTAGTGGCCCTGCTGATGCGCGGTACTGTGGCTAATGTTAAAATACTTTGAGCGTTTGATGAGCCCCCCGGAGTGCCCAATCGGAAGGGTTTGGTTTTGCACTTTTAGGACTACTCCATTGGCCCATTGCGGCCAAGCCAAGCTCAACCAAGCTCAATCAAAGTGCAGAAAAAGTATTTGAAAAAAAAAAATACTACTTGAAGGCAGGTCTTCTCCTCAGCCATATGGGCCAGCTCAGGCAGAAAACCTGCCAGAAACACAAAAGACCCAAGAAACTGTGCACGTTCTACAGACAACTATTAGCGGTGACACTAACTCCCCCCTGACAGAAATTGCAGTTAAGGCTAATTTCAACCGGGAAATGCAGTGTAATTGCTTGTCTGCTTTATGGCTCCTCTATCACTGTACAATTATCTTCCCTGCAGTCCAAAGAAAATAATGGCTACAGCCTGTCTCGCGATTTGTGACATTACCAAAAAGCTTCATTCTAAGTTTATCGAAATTATCTGCTCATTTTCTTCCATCCACCCGCATCTGTGATGATGCTCCTCAGAAAGAACACGGCTCAAAGCAACGGCTGAGGCAATACATACACCGGCGCTTTTATATCATGCGGAAGTGGTGACACTAAGTAAGGGCGCCCTATTCCCCCCCACCAGCTCGAACTGATATCATTAATTATCATGAGTGGGCGTGTTACGCTACTTTATAAATGGTGCTTATTTTTAAGCTTAGATTGAATCCTTTTGAAAAAAATCCATCTTGGAGAAAAAAAATAGATATTCTTTTTCAAGATGCTTGAAAGATCAGTTAGTTTGTTGAGTAGTAGACGGTCAAAGGACAAAATGAGTTGGGATTCATCTCGAGTGGACATAGGATGGAATACAAGTTACGCTAAAATTATATACCTATAACGAACTCATCCATTCCAGCTCAACCTCAATGCTTCTAGCTTTCCACACAAGCAAGTGTTGTAGAGACTCCATGGTAAGACAGAGCACCAGAGCAAGCAAGTGACTGGGTCTTGGGTAACTGTCTGCAGTTTGAGCAAGTGTGCATGCCCATTGCTCCAGCCTTGTGCTCATGCAGCTTGGTTAGGCACAGTTGGCACTCCGGGTGCCAGGGAAAGTAGGCCTGGTGTACAGGCGTCACAGAAGGACAGCTGGCACTCTGGTCTCAGTGCAGGGTTGGCTCTAACTCCTGTTCAATTACAGACAGAGTGAGAACTGACTGAGTTGCAGCCAGCTCTACCCTTTCCATACATCCCCTCCTCGCCCCAATTCAAACCTACTGTGAGCCAGAAGCAAAAACTCCTGTTGTCTATAACTCTGTTCTCTAGCTGTTACCTTCCATTGAAGTTTTAAAGTAAAATGCATTTATGATTCTAGTCGCTAATCATGGGGACTCTGCAGGAAAAAACTACCTGGATCATCAAGCATGTATTCTATTCTATAAAAAGCAACTTATAATGGCATGCATCATTTATATGTTTCCAAAATCTATGGAAGTAGCAGTTGTAGTTGCTATACTGTAATTGTAGCAGCTGCAGGAGCAATACATTGACAGGATGTGCTAATATAAATACATGTTTATTATGTGATTTAGTTGCTATTTTCCTCCCCAATCAAAATGTTTTTTTCTGACATGGGATATTTATTTAGTTTAGCATTTGTTGATAATGTATGCGAGCACTGCATTCATTCACACTAATATTGATTATGCCTACCTATTTTTCTGCCAGGTTCAAATAATATTTGTATTGTTAGATTATGTCTGCAATGTCAAACTTTCTCCATGATGTTTTGCAATACAGGATGGTAAAATAACACTATAATGAAAGTATTTCAAATGCTTTTAGTGCAAGCAGAAAACGTTCAGCATTCATCATGCATGCTTTTTGATGTGTGTTTATCAGGTACTGATAGGTTCAGTTTGATGGAACTAGACATATTTTTCACATACTACCCAAATCAACAATGTTGTCAATATAGCACGACACTTCCCCTTTCACCAACCCTTGTTCCATAGAGAAAGATGATTCAACCTGTTACTACCCACACAAAGAATATGATAAAAACATCAGAAAACATGTTTATATGCAACCTTTGGGTAATTATGTGCCTTCACTAAAAACTTTTACTTTACTAATATTAATACTTACTAATAATACTTTTTTATTTGTAAAGGGCTTTTCATGTACATCTCAAAGTTGCTCTTTTGTTATAGCTCTGTGCCATTTCGATTAAGGCAGTGGAATATGTTAGGTGCAATTATTTGGCCTGGGTTTTAATCAAAGGCTGGCTGTTTGTACTAAAGGGCATGTGGCGAGAGAGGCGAGCTAGCCGGAGCGATGTTGACAGCTTCTAATATGGCCTGCCTGGCCCGCCTGCATTTGACAAACTAGAAAAAGAGGAGATCAATAGCCCCTCTCCCTTAAAAGGTGAAGCAATATTCACGCCCCCCCCAAAACAAGAACATATTCACATTAGCCCATTCTAGCCCATTCTACGTAACTTCTTACTTGTACCTTTAAAGTTCAAGATCATAACTTCAATCCCCTTGACCTTTCATTGTGAGATACTTCTGCAGGTTTTTTATTAGTTGGCCCGGTCTTATGGTTGACACCTGACCTTTTCCACCTCCGCGAATCCTCTCTTGTTGTTATCTTGTTCTGTGGCAGCGTAGGTCTTGCGGTACAACACACAGATACAGTGGGGGAAAAAAGTATTTAGTCAGCCACCAATTGTGCAAGTTCTCCCACTTAAAAAGATGAGAGAGGCCTGTAATTTTCATCATAGGTACACGTCAACTATGACAGACAAAATGAGATTTTTTTTCTCCAGAAAATCACATTGTAGGATTTTTTATGAATGTATTTGCAAATTATGGTGGAAAATAAGTATTTGGTCAATAACAAAAGTTTCTCAATACTTTGTTATATACCCTTTGTTGGCAATGACACAGGTCAAACGTTTTCTGTAAGTCTTCACAAGGTTTTCACACACTGTTGCTGGTATTTTGGCCCATTCCTCCATGCAGACCTCCTCTAGAGCAGTGATGTTTTGGGGCTGTCGCTGGGCAACACAGACTTTCAACTCCCTCCAAAGATTTTCTATGGGGTTGAGATCTGGGGACTGGCTAGGCCACTCCAGGACCTTGAAATGCTTCTTACGAAGCCACTCCTTCGTTGCCCGGGCGGTGTGTTTGGGATCATTGTCATGCTGAAAGACCCAGCCACGTTTCATCTTCAATGCCCTTGCTGATGGAAGGAGGTTTTCACTCAAAATCTCACGATACATGGCCCCATTCATTCTTTCCTTTACACGGATCAGTCGTCCTGGTCCCTTTGCAGAAAAACAGCCCCAAAGCATGATGTTTCCACCCCATGCTTCACAGTAGGTATGGTGTTCTTTGGATGCAACTCAGCATTCTTTGTCCTCCAAACACGACGAGTTGAGTTTTTACCAAAAAGTTATATTTTGGTTTCATCTGACCATATGACATTCTCCCAATCCTCTTCTGGATCATCCAAATGCACTCTAGCAAACTTCAGACGGGCCTGGACATGTACTGGCTTAAGCAGAGGGACACGTCTGGCACTGCAGGATTTGAGTCCCTGTCGGCGTAGTGTGTTACTGATGGTAGGCTTTGTTGCTTTGGTCCCAGCTCTCTGCAGGTCATTCACTAGGTCCCCCCGTGTGGTTATGGGAGTTTTGCTCACCGTTCTTGTGATCATTTTGACCCCACGGGGTGAGATCTTGCGTGGGAGCCCCAGATCGAGGGAGATTATCAGTGGTCTTGTATGTCTTCCATTTCCTAATAATTGCTCCCACAGTTGATTTCTTCAAACCAAGCTGCTTACCTATTGCAGATTCAGTCTTCCCAGCCTGGTGCAGGTCTACAATTTTGTTTCTGGTGTCCTTTGACAGCTCTTTGGTCTTGGCCATAGTGGAGTTTGGAGTGTGACTGTTTGAGGTTGTGGACAGGTGTCTTTTATACTGATAACAAGTTCAAACAGGTGCCATTAATACAGGTAACGAGTGGAGGACAGAGGAGCCTCTTAAAGAAGTTACAGGTCTGTGAGAGCCAGAAATCTTGCTTGTTTGTAGGTGACCAAATACTTATTTTCCACCATAATTTGCAAATAAATTCATTAAAAATCCTACAATGTGATTTTCTGGATTTTTTTTCTCTCAATTTGTCTGTCATAGTTGACGTGTACCTATGATGGAAATTACAGGCCTCTCTCATCTTTTTAAGTGGGAAAACTTGCACAATTGGTGGCTGACTAAATACTTTTTTTCCCCACTGTATGATTTGTTGCATCAATAATCTTTCATATGAAAACAAAGATTGGAGAGACTACAAATACCTTTGGAATTATTTTCATTGGCCACATATGCAGTATCATTTCACATCTACACTGAACAAAAATATAAACGCAACATGTAAAGGGTTGGTCCCATGTTTCATGAGCTGAAATAAAAGATCCCAGAAATGTTCAATACGCACAAAAAGCTTATTTCTCTAAAATGTTGTGCACAAATTAGTTTACATCCCTGTTGGTGAGCATTTCTCCTTTACCAAGATAATCCATCCACCTGACAGGTTTGGCATATTTAGAAGCTGATTAAACAGCATGATCATTACACAGGTGCACCTTGGACAATAAAAGGCCACTCTAAAATGTGCAGTTTTGTCACACAACACAATGCCACAGATGTCTCAAGTTTTGAGGGAGAGTGTAATTGGCATGCTGACCGTAGGAATGGCCACCAGAGTTGTTGACAGAGAAATTGATGTTAATTTCTCTACCATAAACCACCTCCAACGTCGTTTTAGAGAATTTGGCTGTATGTCCATCCGGCCTCACAACTGCAGACCACGTGTATGGCGTTGTGTGGGCGAGCGATTTGCTGATGTCAACGTTGTGAACAGAGTGCCCCATGGTGACGGTGGGGTTATGGTATGGTCAGGCATAAGCTACGGACAATGAACACAATTGCATTTTATCGTTGGCAATTTGAATGCACAGAGATACCGTGACGAGATCCTGAGGCCCATTGTCGTGCCATTCATCCGCCGCCATCACCTCATGTTTCAGGATGATAATGCATGGCCCCATGTTGTAAGGATCTGTACACAATTCCTGGAAACTGAAAATGTCCCAGTTCTTCCATGGCCTGCATACTCAACAGACATGTCACCCATTGAGCATGTTTGGGATGCTCTGGATCGACGTGTATGACAGCGTGTTCCAGTTCCCGCCAATATCCAGCAACTTCGCACAGCCATTGAAGAGAGTGGGACAACATTCCACAGGCCACAATCAACAGCCTGATCAACTCTATGCAAAGGAGATGTGTCGCTGCATGAGGCAAATGGTGGTCACACCAGATACAGTACTGACTGGTTTTCTGATCCATGCCCCTACCTTTGTTTATCTGTGACCAACAGATGCATATCTGTATTCCCAGTCACGTGAAATCCATAGATTACGGCCTAATGAATTCATTTCAATTTACTGATTTCCTCATATGAACTGTAACTCAGTAAAATCGTTGAAATTGTTGCATGTTGCATTTATATTTTTGTTTAGTGTACATGTCAATCAACGTAGATAATTATATGTTGATTGTTCTATAACCGAAAAAAATTTATGCACTCACTAACTGTAAGTCGCTCTGGATATGAGCGTCTGCTAAATGACTAAAATGTAAAAATGTAAAATTACTGTTTGGTAAGTTACTCATAAACAAGTCTGATGCATACAAACTGTCTGAATTGCTTTTAATGACAAGCTCTCAATGGATTTCAGTTGTCACTAAGTGTGTTTTATTTTGCTGTACAGGAGGAAAACTCAGCCTTGGCCATGGAGAATGAGAGCCAGAGGGGAGCAGTATGAGCATTGTCTGGATGAGGTGAGTAGTCCAACCCTCACTCTATTCACCCAGCCCTGAACCTCAGTGAGGGAATCCTATTTTTCACCACACTAATGATAGCCTACATTTGACATTTTAGTCATTTAGCAGACGCTCTTATCCAGAGCGACTTACAATTAGTGAGTGCATACATTTTTCATACTCGCCCCATATGAAAAACTATTGTTATATTCTGTTCTTTCCTATTCGGTGACTTATTATGAGTTGTATTCTTTTCCAGCTACCTTTAGCAACTATCTCTAAGATCTCACTCACGGTATTGATCAAACAGGTTACAAACACTGCACTATTTTCCAGTATCCTTCTCTACCTTTATTGACTTTCTTTGAGATCTTTCTCAATGCACAAATGTCCTGCTGTCAAATTCTATCAATGCAATTCCAAAGTAATTCCTCTCCAAAGGAAATGTGATTATGGAGAAAAAGGTACTTGGCGTTCGAAAGGTGAACTGTGTTGTGGGAGAAGCTGGGTAAAGGTGGCTTGAGGGATCCGAATGACAGCAATTAATGAGCTTGTTGGCTCGGCCCGCACGCTGAGTCACCCTGAGGGAAGGCTGGAGGCCCATGGGTGCCAGAAGGGACAGACTGGTTTAATACACTGTGGTGCCAGCTACTGGGGCTTATATGACCTGAAATCTGGGCTCTGGTGCCAGAGGGGGTGGGGAGGGGGGAGACATAGATGGATGGTGGGACAGAGAAAGACCGAGAGAATGAAAGAAAGAAAAGGAGAAAGAAAGAGAGAGAAAGGGATAGAGAGATGAAAGGAGAGTTAGAAATACTTTAGCTCTGTTGTTAACAGTCCAACCGTGGTAGGCAATTGCTTTGCAATGCTCCAAGCATACTGTATGAAACTCTACACCGTGCTGTAGCCTTGGAGGTTAACGCCTGGGGTGGGCCCAGACCAAATCCCTTTTCCACTTCCGTGCCCTCAAAAAGCCAGAGCTGTTCTGTTGTCTGGTCTGGTGTTGTGTTGCCCTCTGTGGGCTCTTCTGACGGGAGCTAGCTCACTAATGAGCATGTTGTGATGTGGGAGTCTCCACAGCTCTAACAACTCTGCCGATGGGCTCAGGGCCATTGGAAACTGTAGAGAACGCTGGGCTTGTTTCGTAATGATAAAAAAAAAAAAAAAAAACATTGTGGATAATTATCTCTATATAAGAAGAGTGGTGGTTGTGTGGTATGCTATTTGGGCTGGTCACTCACGTTAGGATATTTTTTAGGGTTCCACTTGGTAAACATAGGCAAATGTCATGCTATTGAAAGGCTGGTAAAAGGAGTCATGCCACATGTGGCAATGCATCAGATGTAATGGACTGTTATGCCATGACTTGAACTATGAATGCTCTATAAAGCCTTTATAAGTTGTTGTTTCATTTATCAGTTGTTGTAATTTTGATTCTAACTTGAAGATCATTAAATATTCTTGGAATTAGTGCCCTTCAGTTTTACAGGAGCAGCTCTGTATCACTCCCCACAGGGCTCAATCACTTCATCATATCTCCCGTTATTCAATAGAGGGAGAGAGGACACCCTCTGAGAAAAAGCAAATGAATGCGTACAGTGAATTAACGAGCAATCAATGGGCTGTAATCAGAGTAGGAGTCGAATGGGGCATTGCGGTCTAAACTCAGAGAGTGGTAGGGGTGTGAGACACTCTGCGGCCAAAGCCCAGGCACAACAGTGCTTTAGCCCGTCACTTCTTCTCTTAGACTGCCTGCTGTGTCACAAATGACACCCTATTCCCTATATAGTGCACTACTTTGACCAGGGCCCATAGGGTCAAGTGGGAGGGGATAGGGTGCCATTCAGGACACAGTCCCCTACTCTCCAAGCCACTACATCAGCCCTGACACTGCTGTCAATACTGGATCAACGGAAGACAATTAAACATCATGAAGACATGCAGCGCGTCAGGCTCCAAACTGTTCTGCTTCACCGGGCCGCTTCTGGCCTTCTCTGCCACCCTGCGTCAGATGTATGATGATTGGGCCCATTAGGAATCAACACACTCCCTCCAAGGGAAGGCAGACGGGGGACAAATGCTGTAATGTATTGGGACATCGTGTTCACTAAAGCCTGTAATAATTTTTGTGAGCGGTCGGAGTGAGATAGTGCAGCGTCGGCATGCACAGGGCAGGGCAGTTTAGAGTTGAGGGCGATGGGTCAATTGGGACCATTTTTCTTTCTTTCTTTCTTTCTTTCTTTCTTTCTTTCTTTCTTTCTTTCTTTCTTTCTTTCTTTCTTTCTTTCTTTCTTTCTTTCTTTCTTCTTCTTTCTCTCTCTCTGGGTGCCATAACAGCCACCATATTATAGTCAGTCACTAAACAGCTTGCATAAAAAGTTTGGATAATTCTTGTTTTTTTTTTTTCACTCTGTTTTAGGTTGCCAATCAAGTTGTGCAGGCACTGCTCACCCAAAAGGTAGGAGTCTGGTTTCATAGCAACTGTGGGATAAAAATATCTCAGAATGAGACTATTATTAGATCCAATTATGTTGTTAGACATGTATGCAATACAGTAGCTCAAAACTTAATCTTAACATTCACTTTTTGTGAGACACTTCTCACTATCTCCTGTTAACTAATCAACTTTTATGGTGTCCATATTAGGACAGTCACACATGACTGGAAGTTCACACCTCTGTTTGTAATAACTCTCTCTCTCTGTTGTTCTTCCCCATGCAGGATCTGAGGGAGGAGTGTCTGAAGTTGCGGACCAGAGTGTTTGACCTGGAGCAACAAAACCGGACCATGAGTGTCCTCTTCCAGCAGCGAGTCCGACCCGCATCAGACCTGCTCCTGCAGGTAGGAACCTGTCCACTCATCTAGTCCCAGAACCACTATAGAACCTCCTTGTCCCAGAACAACTACAGAACCTCATTGGCCCAGAACCACTATAGAACCTCATTGTCCCAGAACCACGATAGAACCCTACAGAGCAACTATTGACCATGACTCAGAGGTGCCCGACTGATGGAGTTAAAATAGCATTTCACTGTTATTAGTTTCAGTATTAGAACTATGTTGTTTCTTGTATTCAATATCGTTGAAGGCAACAGTGTGGGTGTAAGGACAATTTGCTCACTTCAAACTTCTGAAGAGCAGCGATATTAGATCATCCATCTTTTTGTGATGGCGATGTGATCCTGAGTCCGGGGTCTGTGATATCATCATCACTAAAAAACTATGTGCTCATGAACCATCCAGCCTCCACGGGGCTGCGGGGCTCAGACAAGATCATTTGAGAAAGTACCCAGACTCGCGTCATCCATCCTGGGCTCTCTCGGGGGACGGTAAACCTCTCAACCAAATTACCTCTAGCGCACCAGACCTTGTGGCACGTTACACAGATATAGATGCTAGAGAGAGGAGGGGGGGTGGGTGTGTGCCCGTGTGTGTGTGTAGTCTGCCGTGAGTAGGAATGCACACTTACTGTAACTCTCAGAAATAATTTACTCCAGTCACTGCAGAGAGAGACAGAGAGAGAAATATTGACAACAATGTCTGCTATAAAATGGCCTCATGGATTTTCCTTAATCTCATTTCCCGCAATGGCCGTCCAGCTCTCGTTACCTTAACTCCTCTCAGAGTGGTGGGTGGAGGCTCTCAGACTGCCACAGTGTAAGGGAGGGAGATGTGGGGTGTGAGAGTGAGCACAGGGGGATGGGGGTACATGGGACCATAGAGGGCACAGACAGATAATGAAACTCAGACTGGTCTTAATGAGGACATGTGGCACAGAAAGGATGGATGAGAGGAGCTCAGGGGAGAGCTGAGTGCAGGTACTATACAAGTCAACACATCCAGGTACAGAAACAAAGAAAGTTATAGTTGAAGAATAACTTTTTTTATTGTTGACAAAATCTGAAAAACAAAAGCCTCCAGCACATTGGTATTCTTGAATAGTCCACAGACCATTTTAATGGATCTCATTTAAGCAATGTTTCGATCAATAGACCTTCATCCCAGTTTGTTCAGTTGTTGACAAAATATATAAATGAGAATGGCAAAGAGCGCGCTGACGACAATCCTTTATCTACTTCAAGTTCAGGAGAGAGTATGCCCTCTGTCAGTCGCCCTCTGCTAGCAACTGATGTGGACATATGGATAATTGAAAGTCACAGTCCACATTGTCCAGTGAAGGGTGCAATTTTGTGGCGGAAGGGAGGCATTTTCGTCGTCCCAACAGATTGAGCAAAGCTGTGGATGCACCATTTTTCTCCCAACTAAACCAGGCCATGGATAAAGTGAAATGTGTAATTGTTTATTAACTATTTGTAACTATTTAATAATATTTAGATTTAATAAACCAATATGGATGTTCCGGTTATAAGAGTAAATGTTAGCGTATTCAGTCTTTTCAGTAGAGCATTTGTTTTCAATATACAATGTGATCAACAGGACTTTGAAGAGAGCAATATACCGTACATCTATTTGCTTGTGTAGCAGGAGCCTCGGTCTATGTCCCAAATGGCATCCTATTCCCTGTATAGTGCACTACTTTTGACCAGAGCCCATAGCGCTCTGGTCAAAAGAAGTGCACTATGTAGAAAATAGGGTACCATTTGGGACACAGCCTCTGGCTTTTCACAAGGGAGTATGCCAGGAATGAGGATTTGTAGCAAGACACTTTTTCAGCGGTGAGGAAGTGAGATTTTATTGTGTAGGAGGCGGAGAGATTTGAAAGATTTATTTCCAACTTTATGTCCAACTGATGTCTGCCAGCATATTAAACAACAAGAAAATAATTGACAGTTGTGTAAGCGATAGCTAAATCATACGTTATAGGATGCTCTTTTGTATTTTTACATTGATTCCTCGAACAGTCATTCATTTTATTGAAAAGCTCATGATTCTTTCACGGTTGTGGTTTTGTCAATATGTTTCAAACATTGTTTCTGTTTCAAATTAATTGCTCTATAAAGGTGGCTGTGACAAAGGTGACTAGTAATACAAGTGCTGAAAGAGTATATGATTGATTGAGTCAATTAAAACATGGGTTTGAAATCAGTATGCTCAACCCTTTCCCCTGCTACTTATTGTGGATAATTTCTCTTGAAGTAGCCTAATATTTTGCCCTCTAAAATGGCTGCGGGTAACCTTCTGGTTTGCATGAATTACCTTTATACCATAACCTCCCATCAAATAATCATTAGCGACAGTAGAGCTACACTTATTAATATTTCCTTTCAGTCAGAGAGTGTCAGGTGTTTGGCTGTTTTTATCACCCGCATTGGTATTTAATTTCTACTGTTCTGGGAGTCGGTAATTAAATGTGTTATTGGCCCCTGGGGCCATCTTGAATTTCCCTGATAACAAATCACTGCTCTCTATTGAGATTGTGATTAGGAATACTGGGAATATGCTTGACCTACTGTCGCTTCATGTAATGTGGCATTTCATACGCTTCAAGGCTCTGTTTGCTGCAGTTCGGCCAGGTGTTTAGTAAGGTGTGTAAGTAGTGAATAATAATTCCCTCCTTCCACTTATGCAGCCTTATCAAAAGTGACAGGCGAGTGGTAATTGAGTTGTCAATTATCCGTAAAAGTAGGTTCTGGTTACCGTGGAAACTTCCCAGGCCCCTCCGGCAGGACATAGTAGCTACGCAGTACCATTCAGTCATTTTTGCCGTCTGAATTTTGATGGACTTTTGCACTATGGTTCCCCTCAGTGTTGCCTTTGCTGGGGTTTTGTTAACTGCATTGTCTGTACAGTATTCCTATTCTGGTTAATTTCTCAGTGTAGTACAAGACACATGTTTTGTCATAGCTTAGCCAATTCACTGCTATACGTTACCTGTATCCTCTGACTAAGGGAAGACCAAGCCTTGAGTGCAGCATCAAACGTAGATCAGGTAATAGGCAGTAACAGAGAAGGTGAACTCCCTCAGTGCGCCTCCGTCCTTGGCTAGATCACACTTCCACCCGGTCAGGTACAGTGAGGCTAGGCTAGCCCGGAGAGACACAGAGATGGGGGAGCTGTCCGCCCCCCATGTCCCCCTCCCTCTCCACACCCCTCCCCATCAGGGGCCTTGTGACACTATTGACTGAATCATTGATGACTGTGCTGAGGAGGTGTAATCCTGCACCCCTACGATAACATCAGCCCCCCCTTCTCTTCTCCTGACACTCAACCACTCCCATCCCCCTGTGTGGACAGCCTATACCCTGGAGAGGAGCGATATGGCTTCAGAGAGAAATACATTTATATTATGGGCTTTATGGTGAGAGAGACGCCATCTGGCATGTAAAGTCCACTGTAAAAGAGAACCTGGACTGAGTCAGCTACAGGGGAAGAATTCTCATCTACATATAAACTGTAGGTCATAATGGCAAGTTAAGCGGTATTCAAGAAAATACTTGGTTTAGAACAACCTGTAGTAGGTATATTTTGCTCCATTAATTCACAGTAATGTACATGATATGAATATGATATGCATATTCAACTACAAATAAGCAGAACATGTGATTTAAACCTTTTCATTTAATTGCTGTCACTTACCTTTAATTCTCAATTTTAAGTATTTGCATAAATGTGTAAGCAATAAACAATAATATATTTTATATAAAAATGTGATTATACCTAACAAACTAATTTTAAACTATTTAGCATCAAATGTGCATCAACTGTGCAAAAAAGTATTAAATAAAATCGATTAGTCTCAACATGCTGTTTATATACTGTACTACGTTCCCATTTATTCCAGTTTAAACAGCTCTATCATTATTTCTATATTTCATAAATTAACTCACGGTGGAGAACAAGAGAGCACATTGAGTCTAATCCTTTTCCACATCCCCATCGATCGCGACCGCTCTTGACCAAATCGACTTGGACCAAGTTATAAAATATGGAGCATTCCACCGAGATGACCTCAAAGGTTCAGAATTTCCCCAAAATAGTCCAACTAGACTATCTGCTGTGAAAGAGAGTATTGATGCCATATCCCTCCAGGTCCCTGCTAGCACACAATATGCTGTACAATACGACAGAACCAGACAAGATGTAATGAGAGCATTACATGGTCACCATTTATGAAAATTAAATAAAATATATACTGTCGAAATTGAGTGTATTAATTGAAACAATTTTTTAAAAAAAACGTTTTTCTCCAGTTGCTGCAGATATACAGCACTGCACGATGGGTTGAGAAATGTCAACTCAATTGAAATTGCACAACCACATACTCACACACACAGACACACACACACCGTTTTGTTCTTCTATCCTCATGGGGATGTAACATTGATTTCATTTAATAATCCTATTTTCCCTTAACCCTTACCCTTACCCTAACCCTAATTATAAACCTAACCCTAAACTAAACCCCTAAACTTAAAATAGCCTTTGTCCTCATGGGGGAGAATATTCCTAATTGTACTATCCTTGAGGGGACTTAATGGGATTTTAGGTCCCCACAAGGTTAGAAGAACCAACCCACACACACACACACACACACACATCAAAATACTAACCAATTACTTGTACAAAAAGCCATTGGAAATCAATATCATTTAATTCATTGGAATATTGCCATTATAGCCTATCATTGTTTAGCTGGTCTGTAGGATAGAGTCACAGTGTCCCCTTAAGCTCAGTCTAAATGGGGCTGAGATTACGGAAAGAGAAACAAGAGGGAGGATTCATTTGGGACTCTAGGGAGATAAAGTGATCATCTAAATGTGATTTATTTCACATCTCCAGTTTACATCCATGTTCCCTTAAACTAGTTCCAATTTGCACTAATTTGCACATATACAGTGCCTTCAGAAAGTATTAAGACGCCTTTACTTTTTTCACATTTTGTTACGGTACAGCCTTATTCTAAAATGTATTAAATTGTGTTTTTTTCTACACACAATACCCCATAATGACAAAGCAAAAATGGGTTTTTAGACATTTTTGCAAATTTATTACAAATGAAAAAACGGAAATATCACAATTTACATAAGTATTCAGACCCTTTACTCAGTATTTGTTAAAGCACCTTTAGCAGCGATTACAGCTTTGAGTCTTCTTGGGTATGACGCTACAAGCTTCGCACACCTGTATTTGGGGAGTTTCTCCCATTCTTCCCTGCAGATCCTCTCAAGCTCTGTCAGGTTGGATGGGGAGCGATGCTGCACAGCTATTTTCAGGTCTCTCCAGAGATGTTCGATCGGGTTCAAGTCCGGGCTCTGTCTGGACCACTCAAGGACATTCAGAGACTTGTCCCGAAGCCACTCCTGCGTTGTCTTGGCTGTGTGCTTAGGGTTGTTGTCCTGTTGGAATGTGACCCTTCGCCCCAGTCTGAGTTCCTGAGCACTCTGGAGCAGGTTTTCATCAATGATCTCTCTGTACTTTGCTCCGTTCATCTTTCCCTCGATCCTGACTAGTCTCCCAGTCCCTGCCGCTGAAAAACATCCCCACAGCATGATGCTGCCACCACCATGCTTCACCGTAGCGATGGTGCCAGGTTTCCTCCAGACGTGACGCTTGGCATTTAGGTCAAAGAGTTCAATTTTGGTTTCATCAGACCAGAGCATCCTGTTTCTCATGGTCTGAGAGTCTTCTAGGTGCCTTTGGCAAACTCCAAGCGGGCTGTCATGTGCCTTTTACTGAGGAGTGGCTTCCATATGGCTCTTTACTATAAGGAATTGATTGGTGGAGTGCTGTAGAGATGGTTGTCCTTCTGGAAGGTTCTCCCATCTCCACAGAGGAACTCTAGAGCTCTGTCAGAGTGACCATCAGGTTCTTGGTCACCTCCCTGACCATGGCCCTTCTCCCCCGATTGCTCAGTTTGTCCAGGCGGCCAGCTCTAGGAAGAGTCTTGGTGGTTCCAAACTTCTTCCATTTAAGAATGATGGAGGCCACTGTGTTCTTGGGGACCTTCAATGCTGCAGACATGTTTTGGTACCCTTCCCCAGATCTGTGCCTCGACACAATCCTGTCTCGGAGCTCTACGGACAATTGCTTCGTCCTCATGGCTTGGTTTTTGCTCTGACATGCACTGTCAACTGTGGGACCTTATATAGACAGGTGTGTGCCTTTCCAAATCATGTCCAATCAATTGAATGTACCACAGATGGACTCCAATCAATTTATAGAAACATCTTGAGGATGATCAATGGAAACAGGATGCACCTGAGCTCAATTTCGAGCTCATAGGAAATGGGCTGAATACTTATGTAAATAAGGTATTTCTTGTTTAATAAATGTGCAAACATTTCTAGCCTGTTTTAGTGGGGTATTGTGTGTAGATTGCTGAGGATTCTTTTTATTTAATCAATTTTAGAATAAGGCTGTAACGTAACAAAAAAAGTAAAGGGGTCTGAATACCTTCCAAAGGCACTGTAAATGCATTTACAATTAGCAGCACCACTTGGAACTATTTCTATTCATTCTCTGTGTTTCGCAGAGGGTGGCTCACACACAAGCAAGCCTTTGCAGCTTTTCAAACTTGATCGATTTAAATTCAATGCATTGAGATTCGATGTCAAGTCAACCAAAATGAATGTGCTTTTATGTCCTTGGAAGTGTTTCTTTAGCCTAAGGAACACCAATGGTGAACATACATGTATTAGCTAGTGTTCTTTCAGCCTACTAAAGCCTCACTTCACATTGCATGATTTGTATTACACTAGTGCAGCAGTCATCACAAATGTTATATAACATATTGAGCCTTATAAGGAAGGAGACCTGTAGATACCTGGTAGGTCTATAGGTATCTTTCAGGTGGCCTTGGTTAGTTTCCTGCTTTCAGTGAGGTGACTATTGATCCTTTGACACTAGTCCATGGATGTTCTGAACACAATGTTCAAGTGGCCATTGTCATTGCCCAAGGCTGGGATTATGAAACCAACGACTAGGATTGTTATCCATCTTATCATGAATACATTTTTTCTTGGAGATTCAAAAGAAAACTGGTTACAAAGGGCTGTCATCCCAAGTAAAAGGAATATGGCTTCCCGAAATATGGTTTCCACCGTAGATGTAAATACAATGTAATAGTGTATCTACATGTATCTCTATGGCTTTCACACTGCGTTTGCAGGAAGGCTTGTTAGCTCGAAGCCTCCGGGACCCCAGGGCTCGGCCGGTGTGTTGATCACTAGCACAGAGACTGATTTCAAGCTTTTCAACTTATTGTCTGGCTCTCTGTTTCTTTGTTGGATAAGTGGACTCATGTAGTGAGCCAGTGTCTTCATGCTAAAGGCTATTTTCACCTCGTTACTGTAGCTCTGTCCCTGTTACTCAGTGTAATGGTAGATAGCACAAAATCTCGCATCGGAGTCTCACACTTAAACAGGTGGTAACATGGATGTTTGTATGAAATAATGGATCATGTGATACTATGGTTTGGCCTTGGGCAAGGAGTTTGAGATCAGTGCTTCCTGAATGACACAGCTGTGCAGCGGAGTGTTTACGAGGTGTGAAACTGTAGTTTAATAAACATGTTCTGAGTGTCGTCTGTGATTTAGTAGAGGAGTAGCTTTATACTCAAGCCATCTGGGTAGTCTGAGTAGTAGAACAGAGATGACGTGAGGTAGAAATTGCATTTCTATTGTTGTACTGAGTAAGAAATGGAGTAACCATATATTACGTTAGGCCTGTATTGTATACCCTCTCCTTTTATTTTTTAATCAGATATACTTTTTTTATGTTAAAGGAACATTGTGGGATGTCGCATGCATCTCCAACTAATGATGTAATGAGATTATGCCAAGCAAATAATCATTTTCATAATTTAAAAATGATTGGGATTAATTGTGTAAAACACTGAAGGAAGACTATAGATGGACTAAAGCTCATATACCTCACACTAAAAGTTCCACAAGGTGACTCTCACAGCGGCGTGAAATCCTTCTGACGGTTATGTTCATCTACAGTGGGCGTACAGAGCACGGGAAGGAAAGTAAGTGCAGTGTACAGCAATCTGGCAATTGTATTGCATTATCGAGATGGAGAAATTAAAAATAGATATGAGCGCAGCAGAAAATATCCTCCCTAAACGAGCATTAAAGTTGCCCTTGGAGGGGAATGTGGCATAAATGGAGTGTTTTGTTACAGCACGTTTGCCGTTAAGTAGATCCGAGCACGGGGAACCGGGTGGTAATTAGATTGGAGGATTAATATGTGAAAATGTAGTTGGTTTTGTATCCTTCCCCTATGAACGGAAACCAAAGAAAAGAATGGATCGCAAAATAATGTTTGAATATGAATAAAAAAATCAAAGGAATCCCTCGCTCCCCAATGCAATTAATTCCCATTCACATGAATTATTCTTAACAGATGACATTAATGACATTGAGTCTAAGACTATTGAAGAGTGCCCTGCTTAGGATCTCAGTGGAGGCAGAAAGAGGGTTACTTTCAAACCCTGGGAAAGTGCAGCTGAAAAAGCGTTTTTGAGACCTGCTCAAATGTGAATTTTCTTGTTTTCGTTGTGAGATTTTTTTTCTTGGATCTTTGTATGAAAATGATTTATGTTTGATGGTAGACTTTCTATTGTATATTCATTCATCTACTACTGGAAAGGTGTGATTGATACAGAACACCAATATTAAATGCAAAACAGCATGCAATATAATATAGTTGTTTGATTGCCACATTCTTCTGTTCAGTTGAATGTGTTAAATGCCTTCTCTATGTAGTTGATATATTTCTGTATGTAGTGGAGACGTTCATTAAGACCTTGGCCTTCCTTATCCTTTCAGAAACTCCACTCTCGGATCATGGATTTGTCTGCCGCTGATCTCCTCCTGGAGCCTGAGAGAAGCAAAAGCTTCCTGCTATCCAGGAACACTGACTCTCCACCTCATGTAAGACTGATTGAAAACAAACCAATGGCATATTCTTTTCGCCCCAGCCTCACCCATATGTATTGTCCAGGCATCATAACTGACGTATAGCCCAGAGAAATCATTTGAGAGGATTAAAATACCAGCCCTAACTATTTGGGGATTTGATCCGCTGTTCTCGGCAAGCCGAGTTGGCAGTATCACTTGTCTCTAAAAGGTATAAATACTTGTCATATTACCAAAGGACCATCGATTGAGGCTCGTATTCAGTAAAAATGAGTCCGCGGGACAGTGTTGTACATTAGTCATCTTATATATTATGTATTAAGGTCTTAAAATGAATTCACTCTGGTCTCATGTCCTTTTACTCCTTGAGGACACAACCTGATAAACCTTCATTTATAGTATAGAAATGTGGCAGAAAAGAAGGAAGTGAATAAGTGATGGTGTAATAATGTTGAAATCTGATAATGTATTCATGTCTTTGCGACAAGATAATGAGTTTGGGAAAAGAAGACGCACAAATGTGATATACTTGCAGTGCAGATCGGGACAGATTTCCTGGGCCAATTAGTTTGCTTCCTATTATCTCTCTGACTGAACAGTTGATTAGAATTCTGAATCGACATTTGTTTGGACAGAATTGTGGAATAGGACTGATGCAGAAAACATCTGTTGGGGAGATTGCTTCTGAAAGTATGATGGATCATTTGTATGTCACTGGCTAATTATAGAGTCGAAGCAGTAGCTATCGTAACACTTTACAGGAATACTGAAAACCCCAGAAAGTGAAAGTACGCACATAAAATATCAGCCACCGGTAAAGCAGTCAACAGAGATGCAAAAAAGCGGTGTGTTTTTGGACAGCCTTGTAAAATGCACCAGTGATTCGATATTGCATAGTCATAGATTCCCTGATTAACAAGCTGAAATATGGTTTGTTAATCAGAGTTTTTGTAGCGTTATCCTGCATCTCTCATAATTTTCTCTACCTTCTCAACCTTAATCCCCTTTATCCAGAGTCATGAATGTATGTGGCACTAAATCATGACTAATGGTGTCTTTGGAATCCGTCCTGCAGGATGTCCAACTGAACGGAAAGGCGGGACTTCCTGTGGCCAAGTGTCTGAGCCAGCTGAGTCTGACGGTGCAAGCGCCAGTCTACCCACGCAGCAGCTGTAGCAGCAGCGAGCTGTCCCTGTCTAGTGCCTGCAGCGAATACTCCAGTGGCTCCTACACCTGGAACGACGGACGCTCCTGTGGGAAAATAGTACGATGACCAGACCAACCTCTCCTCACTCTGTCTCTCTCTATTTTTATTTGTCTCTGTCTCTCTCATTTATAGACTTTATCAATGTGGGGTTTCAATCAGCTTTAAAAATCAATAAAAAATAGACGTAACACATAGCTGAACTAAAATGTCTCTTATGAAGAAATCTGTCTCACCAGATTACACGTTTCACAAACCGAGACCGTGGAAATGTGATATGCAATATTTTAACATTAGCTAAACCTCAATTCACTGGCAGAAACCAATAAAATGAAATTATATAGAATAATAATTAATCAAAGCATTAAATCTTTAGCTTGAGCCATACCCCAAAGTGCTTAGTATCTCCATTAGAACATTTGAAAGGGAGTCAAACAAATTGCAGACTGAGTAACAGCTTGACAAAGTAATCATCTGACTCCACAATCAACTCTGTTGTAGAGAATGAGAGTGGGCCACAATCACCAATCCTCTGAGAAGTACTACATGTGCTTGAATGCCCTTATATTCATCCTGGGATTGCTGTTGCACAGCTCAATTTAGCTGACTTTTCGAATGACGTGTCTATGTATTTTCGAATGATGTGTCTGTGTGTCTGTCTCTCAATCACCTACTGTCCTCTCTGAGTTTTCTAATAACTTCTGTCTCTCTGTATTTCTCCTGCAGTCATCTCTGACGTGGGAGAAGAGGTTGAGCCTGGGTTCCTCAGCCCCCGGAAACATCTGCGCCCCCCTGGAGGAGCAGCTCCCAACAAGGAGGAAGGAGAGCCACATCCTAGAAGGCCTGCGGAAGCTCCAGAGGAGAAAACCCAAAGGCTCCTCATCCTCCGGGGTCTCCAAGTCGGGCGACAAGGACTGCATGAACTCTAATGAGGGTATCTACTCTCTGGGGATTAAGAGTGGGAGCAAGGGAATCTCCAAGCCCACTTATGTGGGAAGGACCACTGTCTCAGGGGTGGGGTGCAAAAGGTTTGTGTACGACTCTGACGATGCGGATGACGAGTCACTACATTCGGCGTACTGCAGACGAGACAGCGTCCCCAGTAAGGACGGAGGCTGGATGTACTTCAGGAAGCTGTCGCACAGCGTCTCGGACAGTCTGTGTAGCTGGGACGGGCTGCAGGACAGTGGCATAGTAGGGGATAGTAACTGCAGCATGGGTACGAAGCACCCGTCCGGCTATAACTCCAAGGAGCGGCCGGAAAAACTCAAGAGCTTCATCAACAGTTTCCTCTCTGGGGGACGGACCTCGGCTGTTCTAAACCCCTCCCTGTTGCACTTTGACGTCAGCCCCACAGAGGCTGAATGCCCCCTCCACCTCTCAGACACCGATCCTGAGGATCTGCACTCTGAGGTCAGTGACCACCGGCTGCCTGTTAGCCGGACAGCTGAGCAACTACAGAAGGACATCAAGAGGCTCTCGAGGGATGCTGACAAGCTGCTTCCCATACATTGCTTGAGGAGGGAACCTGGCCGAACCCAGTCTGCTGACGGAAGACCCAGGCCCTTCTGCCTAATCAAGGAACACAAGGGGGCCAAAACCCAGTCTGAGGAGAGTATCATGTCTATATTCGATGCAGACGGACAGCCCATTGAACTCAGTGCTCAGCAGTCCTCCGTTGGTGCTGGGGCTCGGAAAGAGATTCCTGGGAGGAAGGGGAATGGGGTTGCTGAGTATGCAGCACTGTCGCCTCATGATAGGCCCATTCGTCATAAAGTAGGCAACAATGGAAGGAACTACACTGTACTAGAATCTCCTGAAAAGTGTCATAGTAAGGCTAGCAGCAGAGAAAGCAGCAATAGCAGGGAGGGGAAGCCCAGAGAGGCTGCAAACGCACGTCATTCCACTCGCGGAAATTGATAAAGCCGCCTTCCAATCGATCCAACAAAGGCCAGTCTGTCCCTCCCATGAACAATGCTTCCCCCAGCCTCAAGGCCATCAGCTCAAAGATCCCCAGCAGCCAGGGGAAAGGATCTCCAATGAAGGTTTCTAAGGGCTCCACCACGGAAACCAGCAACAGTGGACCAACCTCAGGTTTCACAGCTCAGGAGTCAAAGTCCCCTTCTTCTCCTCCGGTCAAGATGTCCAGGTTCATCAAAGCTCCAGGCTGCACTACAAGCCCCAAGGCAGTGAGCAACAAGCTTCCAGGCAGGAATGACTGGACAAAGGGCTCCTCATCTGGTGTTCCAACCGGCTCCCCCACACTTCCCAAGAAGGCATTTGGAACACATGGACTACAGGGAACAGCCTACCAGAGACAGACACTGTGAAGCCAGCAGCAAAACTGAACTCAGGTCCCCGTCTCCTCCCCTGCCCCCTGGCCGCACCACCTCCTTACTTATCAGACCAAACTACGATGGGTCACCTCAAGCACTTAAACCAGGGGCACAACCATCCACGCCTACAACTGTGAGGGGGCCACCCCCGAGTTACCACCCCCCGCCTGTACCAAATATGCAACATTCATTACCACCACCACCCTACAAGGGCCAAGATACCATAGACCTGGACGCAGGCTACGGTACCGCAATCGCACCTCAGAAACTGTTGGACAAATCGAGCCAGCAGCACCCTGCTTCAAATGAGACCCCCTCTAAAGGCACTTCGAAACGGGTCCCCACAAAACTCTACCTCCCCTCCTCAGCCTCAGGGCATGTGCCTGATCACCCTGTAAATGCACCTAAAAGCTCAAAGAATGTCCCTCCTCCCTCATACAACTCTCAACGTGGCTCTTCGCTTCAAAGCACATTTACTAGTAAGAAAGGTACCAATGACAATAGGCATCCTATGTTGTATAAGACCTCTAGTAGTTTTCCTGTAACTCTGCAGGGCCACCCTCAGTCTCCAACAGAACCTCACGGTAGTATGACTCCTCAAGCTGTAGCGAACCCACCTGTCTCTGAAACTAGCACTCAAAATTCCACTGAAAAAGCGTCAAAGACACGCATTCCTATGGGCTTCAAAGCTTTTGTGAAATCACCCCCCTCACTGCAGAAAGGCTCCACCACAATACCAGGAAAGCAAGAGAAGGAACACATCAACTCGGTCTCCAAAGAGACTGTGACTTCAAATGCTTTCGCCCCATGTGACAGTTTTCAGGCAGTGTATGTTGATTCGTTAGCCATGACTTCCATCATGGAGACTAAGGGTGAGGTCCAGTGCATCCTTCAGGAAGAGGAGGCACACACCTCTGAGTTGGCAGAGCAGGGGGAGGTTGGTGACAAGTCGGACTGCGACAGTAGACTGTTCAAGAGGTCCATATCTGTCACGACCAAACCTCACCTAAAGCCCGCCCTGGGGATGAACGGGGCGAAAGCGCGCAGCCAGAGTTTCAGCACCCACTACATGGAAAAACCCAACATCAACGTGTTGGACGGACATGTGAAGATTCGAACCCAGATCATCACCAACTCTGGAGAGAGGGGGAACTCATTAACAAGGCAGAGCTCATTTGTTGAGGGCCTACAGATGAAACCCAGTAGCGGATCTGGGGAAAGTCCGGTCCGTTGCCCTAGCCACAGGTTGAGCCACTACGGAGGTATGACAGGCTCTAACAGCCACCAGGGCCTTCCGGAGAGAGCCTCCAAATCGGGCTCCACCGGTGATGGGCCACGGAACACTGCAAAGGGGGAGAGCATCACGGCTCCACCTCAGAAAGAAGTGCGTAGCTTACCCCTTGCCGACCGGATCGGCTTGAAGAACTCCCAAAATCCCAAGAAGGTCGATCTCATCCTCAGTTTGAGTCGCGGCCTCTACTGTCTATAGCCCAGAGGCCACAACAAAGGGTGGGAAAGTGCTCAGCCCCGGCAAACTAGACCTCCTGAAGAGCGTCAAAGTCCAGGCAGGCTGTTCTCAAGGGGCGCTCGATGAGGGAGAGCAACCAGTGAGCCCCACAGTCTGCACCATCGAGGAGAAGGTCATGATGGGGATCGAGGAGAATATCCAGAAAGGTCAGGGTCAAGAGAAGGTAACAGCATCGGAGACCAAGCAGAAGACCGGCCCTTCTCTGGCCAACTGGTTCGGCCTACGTAAAAGCAAGCTGCCAGCCTTGAATGGGAAGAAATCAGACGCCACCTCCCCGAAAGAGAAAGATGAGAAAAAAGATCTGAAGATCGGATCCGTGCTGGGAGGCAAACAGATGAAATCGGACAAAAAGAAGGACAAGAAGAAAAATGACAGCCAGTTCGAAAAGAGTCCAGAGCTGACGTTGTCGGAGAACAAGCTGAGCTCGATCATGGATCATTGCAATATTCAGATGGGACAAATAGCCAATCAGATCCAGTGTTCTACAACCTACACCGGGAAAGACCAGTTCATGAAAGAGCTTCTTGGCAGGTTGGTATTAACGGAGCAACATTCGTAAAACCTGATTTGTCAAATACTTCAAGAACATTTGCATAATTAGTCATAGGTAAAAACCTAAAAAAAGTTACAGTGAATTGATCAGGAAAAAGAACACTCATTAGATAACTTGTCTCCTGCTGATATGATTGCAGATTGTAGTTTTAACATTTCTCCCAGTGTTCATGCTGCAGTAAAACACAAGTCTTGCTACATTATGCATGCATGTAAAGAGACAAAAGCACACACAGCTAAACAACAGCAACGCCAGCTGTCTCTTTGAGTTATGTTCTACTTGAGTGAACATAAGCACTTCCTAACCTGGAATCTAGAGACACTGTCAGCCCTGAGCTATCTCAGCTGGAAGAGTACAGCATTCATTACCCCTCCTCCCATAAATTGATATAATACCTACAATCTCAGCTGACAGATTTTATCAAGAGTAGTTACAAACATTTATCACTCAATAAGACTTGAGTCGGGAAGAGCAGTTAAAAATAGGTTATTTCAGATCCTATGGTAGGGGGATAGCTATACTGCACAAAAATATAAACGCAACATGCAACAATTTCAACGATTTTACTGAGTTACATAAGGAAATCAGTCAATTTAAATAAATGAATTAGGCCCTAATCTATGGATTTCACGACTGGGCAGGGGCGCAGCCATGGGTGAGCCTGGGAGGGCATAAGCCCACCCACTTGGGAGCCAGGCCCATCCACTGGGGAGCCAGGCCCAGCCAATCAGAATCAGTTTATCTAAAACGACGTTGGAGGCGGCTTATGGTAGAGAAATGAACATTCAATTTTCTGGCAACAGCTCTGGTGGACATTCCTGCAGTCAGCATGTCAATTGCATGCTCCCTCAAAACTTGAGACATCTGTGGCATTGTGCTGTGTGACAAAACTACACATTTTAGAGTGTCTTTTTATTGTCCCCAGCACAAGGTGCACCTGTGTAATGATCATGCTGTTTAATCAGCTTCTTGATATGCCACACCTGTCAGGTGGATGGATTATCTTTGTAAAGGAGAAATGCTCACTAACAGGGATGTCAACAAATTTGTGCACAATATTTTTGTGCATATGGAAAATGTCTGGGATTTTTATTTCAGCTCATGAAACTTGGGACCAACACTTTACATGTTGCGTTTATATTTTGTTCAGCGTATATGGAGGTCGTATTGTGGGAGAACAATGGAATTTATCAGCCGGGATCTCTTTCCACCTGCACAGTTCATATGAAATCGGTTAAGCAGACAGACAGAAAATGAATCAAATCATGTTTCCTATACAGGAGTGTAAGGAAGGGGCGACTCCATCGCTGAATCTCTCCCTGGCATCTCCATCCCCAAGAGAAACAGCGATATGAGGGGAGATATGGAGATCTGCTCCGATACAGCTGTGAGTGAGCAAGGGGTCCTGTAATGAAACGTTGCTAGGCTTCTAGGATATAGCATGTGTCTCTCACTCTACTGCGCCCTCTCTCTCTCTCTCTTTCTCTCTCTATTATCTGTCCATCTTTCCTCATAATCTCACCATTTTATCACTATTTCCTCTAACCTCAGTATCCATTTCCTCCATACCATCATGCTAGTCAGTTGCTTATTGGATTGTATGTATACTCAATATAATTTTCTGTTGCAATAACATTTCCCATGTTGTGTGTCTAGTTTGTGTACAAACCTGCAAATTCCGCCAACCTTCCACAGACACACATACAGACAGACTCAAAATACAGACAGACACACAAATGAGAGCACACTAAAGCACTTCATCTTGGGAAATACAATATGCTACCAATGTTGAACCACATACTAAGCTTTGGATAGAAAAAAATGTTTCTTTAAGACTTAGAATGCCACGGAATTCTGACCTTGTAGAAGGTATTCCTTGTTCTTTGTCAGGGACAGAAAGAGAGCAAGGAAGGGAGGGGGAGAGAAAGAAAAGAGAGAGAGAAAGAGAGAGAGTCCACATGCAATATGCAGGAAATTCAATCCAGCTGATGGGGAATTTTGATAGTGAAGAGGAGGCTCTTATCGCAGACACTCAATTCAAAAAAGGCCTGTTTAATACTATCCGTGCAGCTTCATCTCTATCTCCCCTCTACAGAAACACAACTATAGAAAATAAGTGTTTATGACCTGCAAATCCCCTTTATACCTTCGGATAACACTTTTGACATCACACTCTGTTAGCCCACCTGCATATTAGATCAATTACCTTGTTTTATCCCCCTGACAGAACTACCTGTTATGAAAGAGGCTCTGAAAATGTAATAGTAATTTCTGTAAATCCAAGGTGTTTGTCGATTCTGTTTTGAGTCATCTCTTGACTAATTGATGAATCGCCTTCCACTCTTGTTTTGTTTGAGCGCTAAAGGGATAAATGGGTATGCAGCGTGTGATGGAAATCTTGACAAATACAGAATATATATGAACCATGTTCTATCTGTATTATGCCAGCGATTGCATCTGTCTTAGCTGTGTTTGTCATTTTGGATGTCTGGCTTCGTAGAAGTATATAAGGTATTATCACGTTGTAGAAAAGTGTACTTTGCTTGTTTGGAGTTTATGACTCATACCAGACGTATCCTTGAACTTTGTTCTGTTCTTATCTGTGCAGATGATATTCAAGGAATGTTAAGGCCACAATACAACAGATTGAATTCACACACAAGCAGCAAAGCAATGATGAATTCAATACTATGCACATTACAAAGATGTAGGGGAAACAATGGGTCTGTTGTAACAGCTTAATAACTCAAATTAGAAACCACTTAGAAAGCTGGTATGCAATGTCCTAATGCTTGGTTAGTCAATCAATATATTTTTTTTTTATTGAGATAATTTTTTGTTTTGATGCCCTAAAGTAAATATACTTGCCACCTCTCTTTTTTTTTTTTATTGACCTGTGGAACATTCTCCATGAATCTAAACATATAGTATTTTCATCAGTAAGATGGGGTCTTTTGATTGGTGTAGTTGATGACAATAATTATTGTTGTATTTTCTCACAAGATTCAGATTAGTATAGGCTCCTATGTGGGGGGGTTAGTTGTAACGCAGTACCTTATAAGGTATTTACATATTCACATAATTATATAAAATGTAACTTCTTTACATCAAGTTTAGCAGTACAACTAAGATAATACAAACAAATACAATTGTAACATTTCACTCCTGCCACTTTTGGTTGAATTGTAAACGACTGGTATGTTCTAGAAACGTAGTTACAGTGTTTAATGGTAGCTGAGATACGTATGTTTGTATAACAATATTATTTTCGTAGTAAACATTTTTCACACAAATGATGTACCATCTGTTGATGATATTGTGAGGCACATTTGATAACACTTTATTTCAATGTTCTGTCATTATGCCTAAACACAGTTGTCATAAACATGATTTAGAACTTGATATTATATGTTGGGTGAACTCAAGTTTAGTTAAATGCGTACCCGACTTAATCCTTCATTTTTTCCACCAGACCATCATTGTGACACAGAAGATCAGCCTGCAAGGAGAGAATGAGGAGGACCCCACCCCCGAGACATCATGTCAGGATCATATGATAGGTAAGGGTGTTTACTGTAGCAGTGAGCCTACTGTACTTTGAGCTATTGTCTGAAAACAATTAGTGCTAATAAGCAACATTAAAATAAATTTTTCAACATAGGCATTTTCAGTAGTCACCAGCAATACATCTCCAACTTTTGCTCTCTGTGTAAAGTATTTCTGTAATAGATTATACAAACGGTCTCTTGTTTTAGGTTTCTGTAGCGTACAGAAATAACTGTTGCCATCCATCACCTAATGGCAAATGCATGTGGGACTTGCATATGGAACACTTTCTCATACCAGTGAAAAACTGTAAGCTTATAGCCTATATAATATTTCCTGCATCTTTGCAGGACTGATTCGTCTTGTCACTGGAGAGTGAGTCTTTATTATCACGCCACTCTCCCACTACATATTGAGGTCATCAACAAAATGGTTACTGTCTCCAGCGTTCAAAAATCCTTTTAGCGTTGCTAGCGCACATTGTTATTTACGTGGCTAAGACATGGAGGGTTGTCACGGCAGCTGCTGTTCTGAGAGCATACAATGTGTGATAGGAAAATTATATGCAACAACACCCACTTACTATTTCAATGACAAGGCGATCTTTACTCGCTGGGCAGTTTGTCATTCATTGGCAGGTGGAAGGCATTCTTAGGGAGCGGGACAAGGACAGGGTAATCAATGTTTATTAGAGCTGTATAACGCTAGGTGCCTATCAGTCTGTTGGAATGTTTTAGGCAGTTAATGTGCCACTCAATAGTCTATCTTTGTGATGATGACTGTTGTCCTTTCATAAATGGGGTCTTCTCTCACTTAGTCTGATGTTGCTTTGGCATTACAGGAGAGCAGTAAAACAGTCATTTACAACATGTGCAAAAGGTGTTTGTGATGCCTTGACTTGAACTATAGTGGTCTTTTATTTATATTTGAAGTGTGTCCTTATTTTCGCATAAGATTATGACCTCCATTGCTTAATTTTGATTGACTGATTTATTTCCATGCACATAATATGTCTATGCAGATAATATGGCTGCTGGTACGCAGTATTTCAGTAACTCATTTAAGTTGACTATCATAATGACTATCTAAATCAAGGATAGCCTATCTATCAAAAGGATAGACATTATGGACCTAGATTTTCAGGTTATTTTGGACATAATTTACATCCAACATGGAAACCATAGGCCTACATACCGTTACTTATAAAAGCTGCTCTCTTTGGCGTTAAGTCATTTTTATATGCTAGCCTCTGTATTGATGGGGTCTACCACACAAATATTGTGAGAAATTGTTTTGACATGGGCAAATTTCCAGGATGTATGAACATTTTCTTGATTCAACTAAGCCCCCCTATTGTGGAACAGAGCCCAAAATAAGATTATTAATCGTTTCTGTATTCTAATTAACTGAATGGCATATTTAATTCTACCAGCTAAGCACATCTATCCAACCTCCCCTCAGTATGAATTAAAGGTCTCATAAAGATTTAAGCAGAGTCCACTTATAGCTCCTGAAGTCCTGTCTAGCATATCATTTTTACACTGGGCTTTTATGGGTAAAATATATAAGTCACAAGTTTGACTGAATACAATTACTTATTTTCTCTGAACACAAGAAACTAGAAACAAAATTGTATTTTATTTTGACATAATGTGATATAGTAGCAGGGATTAAAACTAGAAACTAGAAAAGGATGCAGATGGACTCATGAGTCTATGAGGTGTGGCTTTGTCTTGGTTCAAATCAAATCAAATTGTATTTGTCACATGCGCCCGAATACAACAGGGGTAGACCTTATTGTGAAATGCTTACTTACCGTAACCAACAACGCAGTTTTAAGAATTAAGAAATAATATTTATTTAATAAACTAAAGTAAAAAAATACAAGAGCAACAATAAAATAACACCAACGAGGCTATATACAGGGGGTACAGGTAATGATTCTATGTGCGGGGGTACAGGTTAATCAAGGTAATTGAGGTAATATCTACATGTAGGAAGGGGTAAAGTGACTATGCATAGATAATAGATAATAAACAGCTCATGTTTTGACCTTGGACTTGCTGAATTTAACGGTTTGAGGTCTTGGTCATGTGACGATAGCCATGGTCTCTGGTTGTAATTCCCATGCAGTTATGATGGTGGTTAATGTCTGGGTTTTACATGAGTCCTCATCATAACATGTCATTACGTCTGCAGAGCTTGCTCTCTATCACCTGGTGTTTAATTAATATAGAAGTGATTGGGATCACAGGAAACACAATTTCAGCCCCTCTCTGATACTTTTTCCTTTGCTTTTAGATAGTATTACCCTAGGTTATTAAAAAACGTACCCTACGAGGTCCGGAGTACTGCTGGTTTTCTGTTCTACCTGATAATTAATATGCACCCACCTGGTGTACCAGGTCTAAACCAGTCCCTGAATAGAAGGGAATAATGAGGAAAAAAAAGCAGTGGAACTGGCTTCTGGTACATATTTCAATTTGGTGGCCTTAGACCTTGTTATTGTGTGAGAGTAACGGGCATATTGAAAACAACTGCCAAATCAACTCCTTTGATTGTTAAGCTTTGTGCGGTATGGATGTCTCCCTCTTTTATTTCTCTTTCTCTATTTCTCTTCTTCTTTATCTTCTCTCTCTTCTTCCTTGTCAATATGAACATGAATGTGAGACGTTCTGAACAGGTCGACATTTGATGCATCATGCAGAACTCTGTAGTAATTGATCAGCTGCTTGCCACAACCGCCCTGTGATGACTCACTGCAGATTAATCTGAGCAACATAACAGGCCATCTGTCCATCGAGGTGGTTTATGACCACCTCAGCTACAACTCATTCTCACACATTACTGCAGAGTAGGAGGTGCAAGGGAGGCAGAAGAGGACATGTATGCCTACAATATGACTAACTGTGTACTAATACCATTATTAAGTTGGCTGTATTTACTCCCAGTCATCCAGTGGGACGTTTCTGATGCATAATTGAATTAATTATTGTTTTGATGCACTGTTGATTTAATGGAATGTCTGTGGTTGCAAATTTAGAGGGGACTGTAAATATTGCTTTATTAGGTTAATAATGTATTTTTACAACGGCAGTGCATTGCCTCTGATAAAGAGCTTTGGTTTTAATTATGAGGGTTTGATGCAGCAAGTAAGAGATGATGTTGAGTGAGCACTATGTTTATATGGGCATTTATACCAAAGCATATCCATGGACGTTATGAGGGCTACAGTGCCTTGCAAAAGTATTCACCCGCCTTGGCGTTTTTCCTATTTTGTTGCATTACAACCTGTAATTTAAATGGATTTTTATTTGGATTTCATGTAATGGACATACACAAAATAGTCCAACTTGGTGAAGTGAAATGAAAAAAATAACTTGTTTCAAAAAATTCTAAACAATAAATAATGGAAAAGTGGTGCGTGCATATGTATTCACCCCCTTTGCTATGAAGCCCCTAAATAAGATCTGGTGCAACCAATTAGTTAAATTAAGTCCACCTGTGTGCAATGTAAGTGTCACATGATTTGTCACATGATCTCAGTATATATACACCTGTTCTGAAAGGCCCCAGAGTCTGCAACACCACTAAGCAAGGGGCACCACCAAGCAAGCGGCACCATGAAGACCAAGGAGCTCTCCAAACAGGTCAGCGACTAAGTTGTGGAGAAGTACAGATCAGGGTTGGGTTATAAAAAAATATCCGAAACTTTGAACATCGCACGGAGCACCATTAAATCCATTATTTTAAAAATGTAAAGAATATGGCACCACAACAAACCTGCCAAGAGAGGGCCGCCCACCAAAACTCACGGACCAGGCAAGGAGGACATAAATCAGAGAGGCAACAAAGAGACCAACAATAACCCTGAAGGAGCTGCAAAGCTCCACAGTGGAGATTGGAGTATCTGTCCATAGGACCACTTTAAGCCATACAGTCCACAGAGCTGGGCTTTACGGAAGAGTGGCCTAAAAAAAGCCATTGCTTAAAGAAAGAAATAAGCAAACACGTTTGGTGTTCGCCAAAAGGCATGTGGGAGACTCCCCAAACATATGGAAGAAGGTACTTTGGTCAGATGAGACTAAAATTGAGCTTTTTTGGCCATCAAGGAAAACGCTATGTCTGGCGCAAACCCAACACCTCTCATCACCCCGAGAACACCACCCCCACAGTGAAGCATGGTGGTGGCAGCATCATGCTGTGGGGATGTTTTTCATCGGCAGGGACTGGAAACTGGTCAGAATTGAAGGAATGATGGATGGATGTTTCAGTCTTCCAGAGATTTGAGACTGGGACGGAGGTTCACCTTCCAGCAGGACAATGACCCTAAGCATACTGCTAAAGCAACACTTCAGTGGTTTAAGGGTAAACATTTAAATGTCTTGGAATGTTTCCCCTCAATACAATTGAGAATCTGTGGTTTGACTTAAAGATTGCTGTACACCAGCGGAACCCATCCAACTTGAAGGACTGGAGCAGTTTTGCCTTGAAGAATGGGCAAAAATCCCAGTGGCTAGATGTGCCAAGCTTATAGAGACATACCCCAAGAGACTTGTAGCTTTAATTGCTGCAAAAGGTGGCTCTATAAAGTATTGACTTTGGGGGGGGTGAATAGTTATGCACGCTCAAGTTCTGTTTTATTCTTATTTCTTGTTTGTTTCACAATAAAAAAATATTTTGCATCTTCAAAGTGGTAGGCATGTTGTGTAAATCAAATGATACAACCCCCCCCCAAAATCAATTTTAATTCCAGGTTGTAAGGCAACAAATTAGGAAAAATGCCAAGGGTGGTGAATACTTTTGCAAGCCAAGAACTCCTTCAGGGGAAATAGTTAATTCATTCATTCATTCATTCATCCATACATATTTTTATTCATTCAGTTCAAGTAGTTTGGGCTGAACGTCCAGAGACTGTATGAAAACAATGGAGGGATGTGTTAGGGCATATAGAAGAAGTGGATGTTTATGGTCTGGGCGTTACAAGACAAAGCTCCAAGGATGAAGGGCATAGCTAGCAGAAATCGACACAACTCTAAAAAATAGGTCCTGTGCTTAACCATGAAAGGCAAGAACAAAATCAGAACTTACCGATTGTTCTATGGGGAAAGTTATCTTCCAAAACAACTGCCTACTCAAAGGATATATAATTTCCAAGGTTTTTCCATCCTCAACTAGTCTATAATGTTTATAACGCTAGATTTATATTTTCTACTTTTGCAGTACAGCAACAAACTGTGGAACCTAGAATGAGAACAGAACAATGTCAAAGTTAGTCATATCAGTCATATGACCTTTCCCCCTCTTTTGTCTTTAAACTTAATCAAATTTAGAACTAGTTCAACGTTCTCTTTATTTTTTTTACCCAAATTGTTGCAATTAAGTAATGAGCACAGAATGATTAGCCAACATCATTCACAGTTACATGGAATTGGATCATGCCAAACAGCCATCCATCTGTCTCGCTCTGAGACGTAGGCTTTGCAAAACGGGGTATTTTAAATGCTGTCCATCTGTTGCGACAATGTTCTTAGATCACTGCGCAGTGTGGAACATATCAAGTTCGGCGAATGTGTGTAAATCAACATAATGCTGATATAGGAGTTAGGGAGAAAAATCACGCTGGACTCCAAATGGGTGAAATTAGATTGGGAACGCAGAGAGACTTAGGAGTTACATGCGGCCATTCATTTTAGATCATTTTCAAGAATAGTCAAATACCTTTATTAATATTATGAAGAAGTGCTAAAGATTTGATCATAGAGGGCTGATAACCACTTATAGGAATAAACCTGATGAATTACACACATAACAGATCGTATCACACATATTACTGGACAAAGTAATACGAAAAGGCCAGACCTTTCTCCTGTATTACATTTCTACAGTTTCTCATAAGGATTTGACTTTGGATTGTACCCAGGTCACCGTACGTGAAGTAATGCTCCTGTTTCTCTTGTTTTTGCCTCCATTCGTTCTCCTATCTTATTGAACCTACCCAAGATGCCCTTTTTACCCATAACCCCTTCCGTTGCTTGTG
This sequence comes from Coregonus clupeaformis, assembly GCF_020615455.1. Classification (NCBI taxonomy): domain Eukaryota; kingdom Metazoa; phylum Chordata; class Actinopteri; order Salmoniformes; family Salmonidae; genus Coregonus; species Coregonus clupeaformis. The sequence goes on from NC_059192.1 coordinate 92,656,116, forward strand.
AATCCAATCCAGTGGCTCCTCCTGCTTTTCCATTGCTCCCCCAACCCATCATCACACGCTGCTTCTCCTGTCCCTCCCCCAGGCTCCAGCTGCCAGATGAGAACCCTGGACAGCGGGATTGGCACCTTCCCCCTCCCGACTCCATCACCCGGGTCAACGGGCGCCACATTCCCAGATCCGAGTCCAGCCCAGACCAGATGATGGCGAGCATTCCCAGTCCCACTGATCCTGACCAGGATCCTGACCTGCTCGGCCTCTGCTGCTCATTCCCCATTCCATGTGAAAGTGCCTTCCCTGTCTGAGACCCACCCGCATGCACCACCCACCAGTGCCCTGGGCCACTCCCTGTCTGACCCTACAGTTACTGGACGAGGTTGTGGACAGGACGCCCTGAGCCGCCTCCCAGACCATCCACCTCAGGTAAGACTGGGGGTTCACCTCATATCAACATCCGCGTTACGCCCCCATTCTATACCCCTTCACCATAGTGTGCACTTCCACACTCTGCTTCATGGATTAAGAAGCATTGGACTGCCATAAGCATTGGCTGGACAATGTCCACACCATTGTTCTAATACCAGTCCAGTCCCATCATGTGAGGTGGTGTGTTCAAGTGCACACTTCAGGGAGAAAGGTCGATGATAGGGACACAACCACTGTTACAGGCTCTGTGTTGTCTCTGTCTCATGCCAGTGGTTTTATGTTAGGTAAACCAATGATCCACAGCTGCATATAAAAGCTAGAATAGCTGGGCTGGCTCAGAGGATATTTGGCCACTATCATGAAACCCAATTTGGTGTTAACCCATCTATAAACTGTGTATAAAATGAGAGAGGATAAAATTCAGATCTTCGCGGCTCAATTTGATTGTGAAATGAGGGTGGAGTGTTTTACTTCAATACACATCATTATGATCATTGTTGAACCTTAAATTGCTCTCAAGAATTCAATACATGTTCCACCCTCTCAATCTCAACAGAGGATCCATTCTCCACTTGAAGGTATTCAGTGAAAGGAAAACCTTGTACCTTTGTTAATCAGTCTCCCATGCATTTTGAATGCTGTACTAGATGGACAAGCCTATCAGGCTTGATTGGTATTATGAGTGATATTCTGTAGCTCTGCTTAACAAAGGACCCTGCGTCCCCCACCCACCTTCACAAAAACCTCCAGATAATACGGCCCACAGACCATGTCCCAAGGATAAGTCGCTAATACAATTAGACATGCAAACTCACTAGCGACAATTAAGCGACATAGATCATAAACCACCTTCTGCCTGTTTGTTTACCGCAGCAACACAACAGCATGGCGGTGGGTGGAAGGGGAGGAAGGATGGAGAGAGGGATCATATGGGCTGAGGGAAGATCACTAACAATGTACTCGTATAGGGATGAGTGATCCCAGAGATCACGCCTAGGGATTTATACAATCAGGAATTAGTGTCTATCTGTGTGACCTCGGTACTGCAGTGGCACTGCAGAGAAGGTAGGTATGACCAGCAACTGTCATTATAATCGAATAGAGAAGGAGCTAATCACCACCACAGATTCCCTCACAGGTAATCAAGAAGATGAAAGGACTATTTTGTCCTCGGTGCGGTACAAATTATTCCGCTGATGTTCCCGCGGCGCCTCCCGGTTAATTATATTGTCAGGAGAAGGTAGAAAGTTGTAGAGGGAAAAATAAGAAAAAGAGCGGAGGAAGGGGTAGGTAGTCATTACAATTCAAACTGACTCAGCTGTGACTATCATTGGGTGCTTTGTCATTGGGGGGTGACAGTTTGAAGCTGGTATTTCGGAGCTGCTTCAAGTGAGAGATGCAGCAGTGTAGTCACCGTAGGGGAGGATGCCAATGACTATTAATAGATGAAATGCCAAACTATCCTCACACTTAAAGAAATTTGTAGCATCATGCTCTTGTTGTACAGCGTGTGCTTTCACAGGTTAACAACTATATTGGCATAGCGTTAGCTATGGAATGCGTCCCCAAATGGCAACCTGTGGCCCTGGTCAAACGTAGTGCACTATAAAGGGAATAGGGTGCCATTTGGGACGCAACTATGAGTCTTGCTGTAGCTCCAGGACCTACATGTAAAAGGTTTGATATTTTATTTATAATTCCGCCCTCTAGTACGTAATGCGTAGCTCTCTTCCTGGGTGAGTGTATGGGTTGGGTTGTTGTCTGTGTCTCATGATTTGTTTCTCTTTACTTTTTGAATGATAGATGTGATCAGAAGGAAGCTGACTGAGTCAGATACAGTTGCGCAGCACCAGCCACACAGTCACTACAGAGGCCCACGAGGAAAAAGTGGAGAAGAAGAGGAACACCAAGGACCTAAACTCACCCAGTGTAAGGAACTTCCCCTACACTATTAGACCTATGTCAAAGGGGTGGTGTTTTGGGAGCAAAATAGACTGCAATAGCATAGTAGCATAAACTCATTTTTTTGCATGAAATACAGTAAATGTTGCTAGTAGTAGAGGGATGTGGTTCAGTTATTCTCTGACTGAACCAGTCATGAACCTTTCCATGCAATTAAAACAGAATAAGAGCAGCAATAAGAGAAAACTGCTAAACTGACAAATCTACTTAAAATGCCTAATGGTTGTGGTTTTTGTGTAGCATACAAGATGCATTATCATCTGTAATTGTGGCTTCCGTACTTACAATCCCTATACAACTGCACATCTCCAGGAAGCATTATCATTATGAAAGAGTATCTCCGTAATCGTTGCGGAAAGAGTGATATTAAAGGGATGTTATCTACTTCCAGAGTCAGATGAACTTGTGGAAACCATTTTTATGTATCTGCGTCCAGTATCATTGAAGTTAGAGGTAGTTTCGGAGTCAATACTAACAGCATTAGCACAATGACTGGAAGTCTATGTGTATCTGCTAGCATGTTAGTAGATCTAGGGCCTCATTGCCAAAACCAAAAGTATCCCTTTAAGAAGCAATTACTAAAGAGCACAATGACTGGACATCTATGGTAACAGCCAGTGTCCTATAGACGTCCAGTCATTGTGCTAACACTAATTAGCATTGGCTCGCGAAACGACTAACTTCCTTCATACTGGACGCTGAGACATAAAAATGGTATCCACAAGTTAATCTGACTCCGGGGAAGTAGTCTTTAAAGGGATACCTGATCTATCTTCTCATTCTGTTCTGATGTCCCTCTCTTTTCCTGAACAGGACAGAGTCCTGAGAGTGTGACATACTCTGGCAGCAGCAGGACACAGAGACAGAGTCTGAAGGGAACACGCTAGGCTCCACCCAAAGCACTCTTACCAACAGAGCAAAGACAAGCAACCAAGGTCAGAATCACATCTGCATCCCACATCCACAGACACAATAATGATGTTATTTAGATGTAGGCCTACAGCATTTGATTTGAGCCAGTTTATCTTAGGTCTATTTTACACATGAATTGTTTGAAACAACAGTACATCTCCTTGCATTTTGTTATTGCAGTTCCAAAATAATTGAAGTTGATTGAGTGATAGATATATTGGTTGATTGAAACTTGCTCTCCACAGTTGTCTACGAAGAGGAGACGATGAAGAGGAGCAGGTGGGAAAGTTCCCGTCAATCATGGACTACTATCAACATGACATGTTCTCTCACATAGAGAAGGACGACCACAGGAGGAGTTTCTCCCAATACAACTTGTTGCACAACCAATCATCGCTAGAGGGAAAAGCACGAGACAGACTAAGCGTAAGTACTTCTTGGTGACCTATGACAAACACTGAAAAAAAATATCAACGCAACATGCAACAATTGCAAAAGATTTTACTGAGTTACAGTTCATATAAGGAAATCAGTCAATTGAAATAAATGCATAGGCCCTAATCATGGATTTCACATGAATGGGCAAGGGTGAAGCCATAGGGGGACTGGGAGGGCATAGGCCCACAGACAGAAATACTCCTCAACTCCTTTCTGGGATTTTCTATTTCAGCTCATGAAACATGGGACCAACAGTTTACATGTTGTGTTTATATTTTGGTTCAGTATATTACCTTGACATATCCTTTTGTAGCTCGGTTGTTTTCACATATAATTAACTAGATGATCATGATCTTTTGATGTTGCTTCAGGAGGATCTATTGCACAGACCACTTTACCTGACCTCGGAAAAGTATTATGTTTACAATACAGTGTTTGACACTAAGGATGTAGTCAAACTTTCCCTCTAAATTTTATGTGAGATCATGCATTAGCTCAAGGCAAACTGTTTCCATGGTAACTTGCAGTCCAACTCATGTGAAAACAAATCAATGTTTTAAGGCAAATTGGTCCTTCTCCAGCTTCTCCAGCTTTCTCAAAGTGCGTGACAAAGTCCACAAAGCTTGATGTCTTTCACCCCTCCTATAAAGCGCTGTGGTTGGATTGTTCTGACATTTTCATAAAATAAAAAAACTGAAAGTCGCCTAATTGCTTTCGATCGCGCCCTCGTGTCACGGGGTATTTGCCTAACGGTATTTAACTTCACTGAATGACAAATGAGGAGCAGTGACCATGAAATGGCCCTCGCCCCCACTCCCCTCAGGCCCCCACTTCCCATTGGATCAGTGCAGAGAATAACCTAACACACACACACACACACACACACACACACAGAGACCGACAGAAAAATCCATAATCTGCAAAAGGATCTGACTCAACACAAGTTCAGAGAGAGAGAGAGAGAGAGAGAGAGAGAGAGAGAGAGAGAGAGAGAGAGAGAGAGAGAGAGAGAGAGAGAGAGAGAGAGAGAGAGAGAGAGAGAGGAAAAATACATTAATTTGTTTTATGTTGTTGACCTATGGTTCTTACTGTTGGCCTATAGAGGCCTTGTACTATGAAAGAGGAGCAGTATTGAAACTTGCAGCTACTCTGCAAAGCGAAATACAACTTTGCAGGGCTCAGGGTGCTTTGTATGCCTTTTTATTAAACTTACAATATCAACCTTGCCAGTCGCTTTTTGTGCTCAAATATTTCTAAGATTCAATAAGTAAAGATCTATTCCATTCTGCATTGACTGAACAATTGACTGCTCAAATTGAATGTGGAAAATGAATGTCCTTGGCGTATGCTTTGACCCTGACGAAGGCACTGCATACAGAAACATTGGTTCATCTATTCATTGAATAACTGGGAGTAAAATAGAGTTTGCAGCTTTTTGTCTTCTCGGCTGTTAGTCTACACTAAATGAAACAATTTTGGATGAGTTTTTGTGCTAAAATGGCCAGGATTTGACCATTTTAATGTCTGTGTGAAATAAAGTGAAGTGTGGTTGCTGGTTGCGGAGGTGGGGGTTGTAACTGAGGTTTTTCTAACAAGGTTTATGTGTGGTTTGGCTGCTGCGGTGGTGAGCCGGGGGTTTGAAAGCATGGCTCGGATTGTGATGAGACTCCCTACAGAAATGCAGTGTGTCCGACAGAGACCATGTGCATCCAACCTGCACAGAGATCACCCAAACAACGATAACAAATACACCAAAGACAGAGCAACACTATGGATTTAATCCTACCATCTATTGCTGTCCAGTAATTGGTCTTGGAAAGACCTCACAAGAAAATATCTTTATAAATAAAATAAAACTAAGGAACTTTGAAAATACATCTAACCAACACAATTAAGACCTATGAGGACTATTGGCATTGTTTTGTCGCATAGCCCTAGGCTATTCGAAATTCATCCGTTAATAATTACATTTTCAAGGTAAAGGTATACAGATATTTTTGTCATGAGCCAAAAATAAATATGGTGGTGGGACCCCACTGTATATGTGACCATTCCCTTTAAGTCAGTCAGGTAAGTTAATGGTATCTTTATGGAAGATTCGTTTGGGAAGTGGGAAGTGTGTGGAAGGTGCGGGTGCGGGTGCAGTGTGAGATTGGGTGATTTAAGTGCCTTTAATAACCTTTCACAAACACTCAGGAGAGTGATGTAAAGCTCGGGCAGCTCCCATCAGAGACCTCATGGCCCAGCCTGGCCCCCATTCATCATCCTGACACTGCCTGACAGCAACGCTGCCTGCCTGCCTCTCTGCCTGCCTTGCTACACCCCCCCTCTTCCCTCTGCCTCCTTCAACCCCCCCCCCACACCCCTTTCTTTCTCTATCTTTTGCTCTCTCAGTTTAGCTCCATCCTCTCTTTCTTTCCCCTCTCTTTCTTTCTTATTTCCTTCTCTCCCCATTCTCTCTCTCCCCCCTCTCCCCCTTTCTCTTTTCTCCTCCTGATGGGTAATAGAGATTTCTGCAGGCCTTTCCGACAGGGGGGAAAACAGCATAAGATGCTGTGCTGGGGGCTGGGCAGGGCCTAAGGAGCCTGACCAGAGAGGCCAGGTTACACAGCCATATGCCTCATAACTATATAATATCTGTGGTCACATCGTTCTCCCCAGCTGCTTGTAACAGCTTGTTACCTGGAGCACTAATGTAATGGGGGAGAGAGAGGGATGTTTTTGGTCTTGGACATGCAATTGGAAATAGAAGTACAGACATGTAAGAAGTGCTTCAGATGACAGACTTTTTGAATCAAATATTGGGGCAGAATGTTTCCAACGTATATATCCTTTCAGAATCCCAATTACCCAAGGCATTCCCATTGAAATGAAATACCTTAGCAATTGACAAGCTCTTTTTCTACCTGAAGTGCCCCTGAGGCGATGTTTTCCTGTGTGTTCGGGTTGTAAAGGATACACTTCAACTGGCTCCTTAGGTGCCAGCAGATGGTCAAGGTCTGCACGGAGGTTGGTTTCGACCCACAGACAAGAGTGGTAATTGTGTTTCACCAAATCAAATTCAATCACAGATAAGAATCCCTCCTACCGAGATAGAGAGCTCAGTGCTGTTAGGAGAAGAGCAGGACCATGATTGCTGTTCCTCACTGTCAAAGGCACTGAACGAAAGGCCACCCCAATTCCAATCACTGATCACAATCAAGTCATACACCCTCTGCTCTGTTCTCATGATCTTCCACATCCATGCACCTGTAGACTACACTGCACTGGAACATACTATAGGGTTGGTTTCCGGACCCAGATTGAGCCTAGTCCTGGACTAAAAAATAATTTTCGATGTAGCACTTTTGGATTCTCCAGTAACTTTGTAGAATGGAGATATGCGCCATTGTGCAGATTTGAATCCCATTTGTTTTTATCACCAACCCTTGAATTACGCTGTACCTCAAAAGTGATTTTTAGAACTTAGGGTATTTTGATTTTTTAGTGCTGATAGAATGAAGAATATAACCCGAGGTGCCTGTGTGTTGAATGCATTAGTGTAAACCACCAGATTGTTAGCGGAGTGGTTTGGGTTGGAGTTCCTGGGAGGGAAAGCCATTTCTAAGGGCCACCTGTCAGTGAACACTTAATGATGAGGAGTTGGTGAAACCCTGAGGGCGGCCCCATACCCCTGGTAATACAGTAACAACTTGTGTACGCCCACCCGGGAAGGGTGTGGATGGCTTGGCCCTTCGGTAGATTGGTAGAGGTAAATCAGTTACCCAGAGAATTGTGTTTACCTTTACCACAGATAAAATGTAGCCAGAGAGGCCAGCCCTTAATGATTCCTCAAATTATTTCAAGATTCCTCAGTGCATGTTGCAAAATAGTTTGTTAAGATATTCTAATAGCTATTGACCAAGGTGAATTACACAACAATTTTTTTTATTGAAGATGTGTTTTGTACTCACTGTGGTTAGATTTATGACTGTATGTGGGAAAAATGCATTATGATGATTTTGTGATTATGCTAGATTGGAGATGTAGAGTTTATATATATATATATATATATATATATATATATATATATATATATATATATATATATATATCTCACTGGGGACCTTTCCTATTGTTGTGTTGCCAATTTACTCAAGGGTGGTGGAATGGCTTGGAGGCGTTTTCCATGGAAGAAGGCAATGAGTTCAGCGACCACACACGATAAAAAGTGTAGATACCAAAGATATTTTCAAAGTACATAAACAGGGCCTAGAGGGCTCTAGTGATTCATCATGAAACTGCAACATTAAAGCTGCAATCTGGGATTGATTTCTTAGCAAAATGGCAGCCCCAAACCTGTTGTGGTATATTCTTCAAGAATCAATGGATTGAAATCTCCATTGAACAGATACCCAGATCCCACATTATACCTTTAAGTGAGATTCTCTGTGCATACCTAAAACACCTATCAATATGCAAAATGATATTCAATAGATGTTTGCTCTACAGTATATTTAAGGTTAAGCCATTTTGCGTTACTTTATAGCAGAAGAAGACGGCCGCCGTTTGACTCGTTTCTTTTTAACAACATGGGCTGCGTGACAAAAAAATAATACATTGTGTCAAAACAGCTACGAAGGAGAATCTCTCCCCTCCCTCTCCCTCTCCCTCTCCCTCTCCCTCTCCCTCTCCCTCCCCCTCCCTCTCCCTCTCCCTCTCCCTCCCTCCAGAAAGGTTGATATCTCACGGCAGATTCCCCAGACAGACTTATTGGGCCTTAAGCATGGGAGGAGAATGAACAAAGCTCTCAATAAATCAATGCGATACTCAGGAATGACAGTAGTCAAAGTGCTTTGTAGTGTTGCGTTAGCTGAAGTAGATATACACTGAGTGTACAAAACATTTCCATCACATAGACTGACCTCATGAGTCAACATGGGCCAGCATCCCTGTGGAACACTTTCGACACCTTGTAGAGTCCATGCCTCGACAAATTGAGGGCTGTTCTGAGGGCAAAAGGTGTTCCTAATGTTTCGTACACTCAGTGTAAATTCAGCATGACAGCCTTGTTTTTCTTGTTTCTGGATATTCTTTGTTGAGAGACCGAGTGACAGATTACTTATATGAAATTATATGTAGAAAGGGGCAATCTGGGACTGCTTTATTGTTGTTTGAATACCAGATTGACACTTTAAAGTATGATAATAATGTGCTGCAGTGTGGACTCATTGTGGGCAGATGACAAAACACCCCTCATCTCATTTTCTCCTCTCTTGTTTGTCTTGTTTTTGCTGTAGAAAGGGAATCAAGTGGACATGACGACAGGCGGCTGCGGCGGAGTGGTCCAGGCCGGCTCTAGAGACGTGTCCTTGGAGTCCCTGAACAAGCTGAACAGCAGTGGGCTGGGGCTGTACCGGAGACAGAGCAAAGGCCAAGTAGCGGTGACTGCTCCTGTTCCGCGAGGGGAGAGAGAGGAGGACTGCTGCAGCAGGGCTGACAACGAGCCTCGTCGTCCAGCTACCGGCTCCAACAAGCCCGGGAGGCGGAGCGTGTGGGTTCTCTCAGTGATTCGCTTTACGACAGCTTCTCCTCGTGCACCAGTCAAGGCTCCAACAATGTGTAGAGTAAGAAAGTGGAGGCCGGGGACGATTCTGTGGAGTCCTCTGCTACTCCCACCAACCGAAGCACTTAGGTCATAAGGAAGGAAGTGATGTCATAGGTGATGTCATAAGATAAGGACGTGAACCCAGACTGTACAGTATGCATGACCTCTGACCTGGACAATTAAACTATAGGCTACAACAGTACCACCGTTCAAGGTGGGAAAGCAATATTAGAAATAGTCTTCTTGCATTATATATTTTTTTCCCGAAGGGGGAATGTTTTTTATCATTGCACTGTAACAAATACTGTACAAAGTTTTTAAGGAATTTAAAAAGTGAAATTCAACTTGAAGACAAAACTAGAGTAAATACCACCAAAACAAACCAATCAGAAATATCATCAGGGAGCAACTGATGATGCCTAGTAGTGTGAAGCAATACCTTAGGAATCATCAAATGTGAAAAAAACAATTATGGTTGTTGGATGTGGATGTGGATAGACGGTTTTTCACTGATCATTATTTCTCAAGTTTGAATTGGAGCAATGTTTTACTGCCACAGTGTTGTATGCCATAATGGAGGTCTACACACCACAACTCCCATCATGCAATACACTGCAACCCATACCATACAATCACAGCCCCTAAAAGCCATTGGCTCAAACGTGTACGATTTCCAGACTGCTGTGGTATCTTGAAAGTTGCATGGTGAACGAAAATGTGACACACACACATTAGAACAAATACAAGAACAAATATTGTATTTTATTTTTAAAGTGGTGTGATTTATACTTTATATTAAGTGACCTAAATACATGCATGTGCACATTTAATTGAACCACCAGTACTGTGGAATCTTAAAGAATAATATCCTGCATATTGAATGTACTGGAGTCAGTATTGATTTGAATTGTATTATAAATTAGGAATACATGATCAATCATTTCTACCAGCAAGTCAAAACTGTCAAGCTGAACTTCAACTGATGTGTAGTAGCTAAAGGGATAGTTCGGGATTTTGGCAACAAAGCCCTTTATCATTTTCCCGAGTCAGATGGACTCATGAATGCCAATTATGTCTCTGCATCCAGTATGAAGGAAGTTAGAGTTAGTTTTGCGAGCCAATGCTAACTAGTTAGAAGACGGAAGTGTATGGTATCTACTAGCATGCTAGCAGTACCATAGACTTCCAGTCATTATGCTAACACTATTTAGCAACTTCCTCAAACTGCACGCAGACACATAAAAATGGTATCCACGAAATTCAAGTTTAATAAATCCTGAAGTATCCCTTTAAGCAATTACTGTGCCATCACCATTGTCTTTGGGTCACTCAGTATTTGATGTAAACATAGAACTGAATTAGTGTCTGAATGGTACTTATGAATCAGACACTTCTGCTGGCTTCAATAACACATTTGCGGAGCAAGGTCTATGCTAGTAGCTCAGGGAAAATGCAACGCTTATACCTAGTTACCTTGAATATAAGGTTACAACTCATGGAAAAATACTGTCATTTAAAAAAAAGTAAAAGCTTCATGAACTGCAGGATAACATAACTGTTGAAATTGGGTCTCTTGTAGCATCATAAAACACTCTTTTTTTTTGTATATGTTGTCTCTGTGTTAAAAACTGCTATTAAGTTAATATCAGAATGAGCATTGCTGACTGGTATATGCAATTTAAATGTAAATCATTTTGTTGTGTTTGCCAATCATTCAAGCTTGTCTATAAGTCTACTGATTGAAAACAGCTCAACTTTTCTCGAAAATGTCCTCGTTTTGTGACTTCCTGTAGGTTTTGTCGATACAAAATGTTTTATTTTGTCGAATAAAAGCTACTACTGCTACCTTTTATCACTTTATCCAAAACACATTGAAACGTAGTAGGAATAAATCATCATGCCAAACGTGTGTAATTTGATTCTGGTGCTAATCAAAAACAGACTGTACGTTTCAATGTTAGATTTTTTTTCCATGAAACTGTTAATAATATGTAAGGAGTCTTGCTAAGACCATAATCTGTATTTTTCTAGCTGACAAGTATTTATATCCCACTTTTTGTACATGGAACTGTATAGTAGTGTTTAATTGTCCTACTTCACATCTTCTCTCCTTGATTGTTCCTTTGTAAGAGAACCTGTTACCAGCAGTGTTACTTTGGTAATTACGTGTGCAATTTTGGCTGTTACATTAGACTTGTGATGCTATATTTTATGTAATAATTTCCTATACAAATAAAAAGAAATTATTTCCTATTTCAAATTTGGTGCCGCTTCCGTAACTGTTTGAGGTTGACGTGTGCGTGCGTGCGTGCGTGTGTGTGTGCGTGCGTGAAGTCATACACGTGTGCGTTCAGTATCATATACTGTAGTCAAATGTAAGGTACCATAGTCATAAGGAACAGTGAGATCTTCACTGATCTTTGCCATTGCGCTCATAAATGTGTACCTGAAATATATGTAAGTAGTCTACCGCAGGGAATTGTTAATAATGGCAAGGGAAGGTTTGAGCCAAGTCCTGTCTTCAAATGCTTGCCATAAAGCTCATGTCATATCCTTCAACTACAAAACGTGTTAAACCTATAGCCTGTGTCCACTGAGCTTTACTCTCTGAGACAGTGCTTATAAAGCAGGGGGATTTATAACAATTAGAGTCTCTTGATGGGTAATTATGTGACTATAAATAAAAGTAATTAATTCAGCCACCCAAGAGTGATTTCCAAACATTCTCTCTCGCTCTCTCTAAAACCCATCCCCTAACTAAACATACACTATCCATACAGACACACTTGAACCATAAAATGATCTCAACAAATGTATTTAATGAATAGTAGCCTTTCTAAATCTGGTTAAATTTGCATGCTGCCAACGTGCACTCCATACCAAATAGCCTATCCAAAAGTGACCATTTCATATTTGGACGCAATTAACAGTCACGGATTGCGTGTGTAGGATATGAGTGACTGATGAATTGCTTCCATATGGCGAGCTTTCATCACGTGGTACGTTTTATGATTTATCCTAATCCAATTTCACTGGAATTCCTCAACGTAGTCTCTCGAACCGCAGAGCTCGCCCTCGTCCTGTGCTGAGCATTACATTCCTCGCAGCATAATGTGCTCTACACATTGATGCCACGGATCCATCTAAGGATTTTGCTTTCGTTTTAAGTTCACCTGGTCTGATGTGTTCCTCTAAAGTGTCATTTGGGAGAGGATGTTGCTTCTAATTTATGGAACTTTGCTTGGAATTTTCCTCAAAACAGGTATGCAAACTTTGGGGACTGTGTAATCTTACATGTGTTGGCTAGCTGCGTTGTATTCTGTTGCTGAGAGTGGTGTCAACGTTTGCAGGTATTCCAATCTAATTCAAGTTTGGATTATGGTTAAATGATTTGGGGAGCTGTTTTTTGTCGGATGAAAACAATTAAATCGTTTTCATAAATCCAGGAGAGGTCTAGTAATGCTAACAGTGAGGCGCGCAGGAGGTTACCGGTGCGGATCAAATAATCTTGTTAAATGCATGTATAACTGTCTTGGAATAAGAAATTGTGAAACAGATTCTTGGATTTTACATTTTTAATGACACACCTGCGCTCCAGCTACAGAAAATATATCACCTTAGGTCATAATTGCATCTGTAAAACCATTGCGCATGTCACCTCTGTAAAGGCATATCTTTTCAAAATGTGATTTAGGCTATTATTTTCCATATCTTTGCTTCAATTTAATAATATTGTTTAAAAATGTAAATGCTAAATAATAGATCGTGACATTCTGAAACATTGAACATTATTCCATATTTGGAGCATCTTTCTGCTCTTACAATTGCCCTACATGGCATGCTAATTAGGCTATTAAGTATTCAGATTAATTGCTATTAAACATGACTAGACACCATTACAGGTGAAGAATGTATTCACTCATTTTATAAAGCAGAGGGAAATGTGTAGGCCACTCATTATCAATAGCTAATTAATAGCTCTATAATTGACAACACAAATGCAATTCAACATTTTATTTTACAGGTGTAGGCATTCCATCAAGCTCAAATGATAAGGAACATGATTGATCAACAGTTGTCAGCTCAGGTGACTGTAATAAACTAAAAAAAACATTTTTTAGTGGGTGTTAAATGAGCTGATCTATCACTCCATGCACACCTGTGATGAATATTAATATCAATAAATATGCAGAGAATAACAACCCTGTCTCTCTTCAGATGACGGTGGAAGGGAAATATACAATTTAAGATAGATGAAGGCAAATAAACTGAATTCTCAATCCACATTGGTCACCTTATAGCAATGATATGGTTATAAGTATACAAACCGTGGTAAATGTAGTTGTTAAAAAGGGATCAGGTAAAATGACAATGATAATCTATGTCAATGGGAGCAGTCCACATTCTCATTCCAACATACATCCACTGATCATATCATCAGAATGATATAACAATCAGAAGCTGAGAGCTTTTCCAGTCCATATTTCCAGTAGAACCCCTTGCACATGAATATATGGGTAGATGAACAGTGGCGTGTAAGAACTTGATCTCACCAAAAATGCCTCTGTGGTAAATAACATACAAATGTTCTGTCTGTTTGCGTTGGATGTGCTGGATTTGGTTCACGTGCTCCACTCCTTAAACATCATGTTCATTGTTAGCAGAAATTACATCTAAATAATTTGATGATGTTTTTACCTCAGTGAAAAGGGTATAGAGGAACAATATGAACAGATAGACAATATGTACATAACTATATGCTTGGCTAAATGTTATGGACATATGTGGTGTATAGAGGACAGATACAGGACAGTCTATGATGTGTTTAGGCACTTTATGAGACTCTATTGCTCGGTTGATGGATGGAGTTTTGAAGCATTTATCTGGTTTTAAATTAATTACACTCAGATCTTTGTTTTGGATCCTTTTCAATTGAATTTGTGTTGATGGGCTGTCAGACTGGGAGATGAATGACTGTCGCCATTTCAATAATTAGAACACAGTAATATCTGTCACGGAGAACAAATGACCTGAAAATGTGGCGCCTGAGAACATTTTGAATTGTTGTTTAACATAGCACAGTCATGCATGTTTCTGCAAAACTCCATACCCGAATCAGATTTTGCTATCCATCCGGTATCCTCGATTAAATTATTACGATTTTTTCCTCCCTGTGAAACAACTTTGGATGAATAGCCAACCATCTGTCATTCTTTGTTAATTTCCATTTAATTCCAATCAGTCAAGTGACAATGGAATTGTGGCGCAGTGGTCTAAGGCACTGCATCGCAGTTTAGCTGTGCTACTAGAGAGCCTGGTTCAAATCCAGGCTCTGTCGTTGCCGGCCGCGACCGGGAGACCCATGGGGCGGCGCACAATTGGTCCAGGGTAGGAGAGGGAATGGCCGGCAGGGATGTAGCTCAGTTGGTAGAGCATGTGGGTTTGATTCCCACGGGGGGCCAGTATGAAAAAAAGAAAAAATAATGTATGCACTCACTAACTGTAAGTCGCTCTGGATAAGAGCATCTGCTAAATAAATTAATCTAATTTTAAGTCAGTGCTGGAGCAACAGCTTCATTGAGTGTGTGGATAAAGCACTTTGTTTGCAACACTTTAGCTTAATTGTTTTCAACTATAAAAGTCAGAATGGCAATTATTAATTTAGTGGGTAAAGTTGAATGGCCTTTTTCCCTGCACAGATATGCCCAGCTTCCACACACAATTGTGTCTGAGGGCACTGTATTAAGTTTAGTTGGCAAGTAAGTGAGAGTATGGATTTATATTGTTGAAACATATTTGTTCATTATTGTCGGTCAAAATCCCTTTATCCTGACTCCAGATCTGTTTGTGCATTAAACAACTCCTCTCTGCTGTGTTTCTTCGTTGTCACGACAAATGTGTATGTAGTCAGAGAAGTATGTGTTTTGTGTGACTCATCAGTGCTTTCTGTGGTGTGGTACAGAAATGTTATTATATTAGCTCAAATTTATATTGTCTGATATTTGTAACATGTCCACATGTGTAAGGATAGCATCAACATCGTCTCTCCCACATGAAATGCTCTTTGAGATAATCTTCATGTTTGTTATTCATCGAGGAGATCCAGTCTTTTTTTCAGTCCACCCCTTGTCCTCTGATCATTGCAAATATGGACCAAGTTGACTTTCAAAATGCCAACAAAGAGACTTTTTCATTTCAAAGATGAATTTGTCTCTCCTCGAGGATACAGTTCCTGGTCTGTGGTAATGGCAATAGATCACGAAAACACTTATTGTTGATTAGCTGGGAGGAATATGGGGGGCTGAAAGGCCCCAGATGAACAAGGGATAATACTAATGACTGAACTGCAGACCTGGGTGCACAAAATACAATTTTAAAATCTTTCAAATAAGATTTTAGGCCTAATCTTTTAAATACTTTCTGAATTTTGATCGAGCCTGCCTGCAGTGCCAGTTGGGCAGAGTTGCTTTGCACTCGACTACTCCATTGGTTCCATTGTGCCAGGCAAGCTCAATCAAGCACAGCTAAACAAATTTGAAAAAAATGTGCCTGTAGTCTCTCTTGAACATCATTCATAGACTAATGAGATGACTATATGCCAGATACTAGTGAACTGTTCTTGTGGGCTTTTTTTTAACCCTTGTGGTTCTTCCTGTCTCTCTTGTACAGGTTATGCTCTCCAGATCCAGTGTTACCAGTGTGAGGAGGTGAAAAACGATGAATGCTCCACGGCAGAGTTCATCGTCAACTGCACTGTCAACGTGCAGGACATGTGTCAGAAGGAGGTGCTGGTGAAGGAGGATGGTAAGAAAACAGCGTCTCCTGGGCAGTTCCATTCCTTTCATACTTTGTTCTTTATAGGATAGAGATAGTGAGAGAGTAGTCCCTTCTCACAGCCACTGTATCTCCGCCACAGCAGAGTGTGAGCTTGAGTCTGACCAGAGAGACTAGTAAGAGCGAGACAGGAAGGTTGTGGGCCGGATTCGAACCCACGCCGACACAATATAAATGTGTTCTGCAGCTAGACCACCCCAGGCCACCCCAGGCCACTCTGCCTTCTCTGACACCTACTATGCCATGTAAAACCAAGCCACACCGGACTGTGCCACTTTTAACATGTGACCTAAATAAGGTATATTTTCCTCTTTCATGTACTTCCTCTCTACCTCTGAATTCAGTGGAACTGATCTATAGGGTCTCCAACAAATGAGATCATAAACTAGGCCTATACGTATGCCCACTACATCAATTGGGACCTATCAAAGAATCTCCATAGATCAAGAGCCATTACCATAGTTAATTCATGGATTATGGCTCATATTCTTTTAATGGGATTATCCCAAAGGGTGGTTACCTTGGTTGCTGGCTGCTGTGCTCAGTTGAACCATGCATTATTTATTTATTATAAACCGGGTGGTTCGAACCCTGAATGCTGATTGGCTGACAGCTGTGGTATATCAGACCGTGTACCACGGGTATGTCAAAACATTTATTTTTACTGCTCTAATTACGTTGTTAACCAGTTTATAATAGCAATAAGGCACCTCGGGTGTTTGTGGTATATGGCCAATATACCATGGCTAAGGGCTGTATCCAGGCACTCCCCGTTATGCGTCGTACAAAGAACAGCCCTTAGCAGTGGTATATTGGCCATATATCACACTACTTCATGCCTTATTGCTTAATGAGAGAACACCCTTCAAATACACTAGGCCTGTTGATCCTACCACATCCAATGTTATTACATGTACAGTTGTCACTTGTGATCAAATGTATACTTCCAATTACAAGAGTATTCCAAAAATTTACCAAGAACTCCATAGCTAGATTGTCTTTAGCGAGTGCTTTATGCCCAAACTATGTTTCTGAACATGATGGTTGACAAGCTTCATCACTCAAAGGCAATGCTCTATGGCAATAATGTCATTAACAAATGTACACTATATGTAATGTTGTGTAATGGTTTGAATAACCTTGAGATAAGGATTCACTTTTGTGTGAAATGCACATGCTTACAGTATATTCACAAATCTTTGCCAGTCTCTGCACTCTCCAGAAAGGTTTTCTGAGTCATTTGATTCAAATGCGATGTTGGCAAAGGGATTCTTATGTGCTCCTGTAAGCAGATAAACTGAAAAACTTGTATTCTATCATAAAACCTTCTAGCAATGTTGGGTAATGAATGTGTTCCTTAATTATATCATTTCATATAATGTCAGCCTGAGACCAGGATCCTAACTAATTATCTTTATATGCAGCAACCACAATTTATCACAAATAATGAATTTGCGAATTACCCCAACATTATCGGTGGAAGGAAACACTTGCATAATGTGTTTATGATATATGAAGACATCTGTAACATAATCCTCAGGGAAAGTTGGCTTTTGCATGTGATTTGTTCTCTACCCATTCCTCCCCCCAACAAAGGTTTGGGGACTTGGTTTGATAGACTGTCAGTTCTAAATGTGCCTAGTGATGTAGTATGGAACAAAGAAGAGGGTTGATTAAGCTAAAGTTGTATTGTTAGTTCTGTCAAACTTTATAGCAGTAATCAGGGGCTGATGCAGACTGCAATTGTCTACTTTTGTCTTGAAGGCTTGTCCGACGTCTTTGAGACAAAACAAGAATATTGTATTGCATTTACAAATTGCCACTCTGTCTAACAGCTCATCTGTCATTATTTCAAGAGAAAGACAAGTAAAGTAGAGCAGTAAAGTTTGATTGAACTTTTAACGTGACTCTTCCTCCCTTTCATCAACCTCTTTCATCTATTTCCTCTCTACGCCTTAATTAGAACTTTTGGTAACACTTTACTTAACGTCGACAGGTATAACGCATTATGCCACAGTTATAATGCAATGTAAGACTTGTCGTAGGCACTTATGAACCTCTTCTCATCATAATAACAGTTATTTGCAGTCTGTTGACAAATTTCAGCAGAGAACACATAAACCTTGTATTAAGACATGATAAGCATCCATATATGCTTATAACAAGTACTAATGCTTATAGATTCAGTGGAGCTTGAGTCACATCTCCAGGGTCACCTTGGATTTGTTTGTATCCAAAAGCCCAGTGTCTATTTCCTAGGAAGGGGTAGGGAGAAGTGGGAGTTGAGTCCCTGCAAGGTGGTCATTTATCAGGCAGGGAGACGCAGGCTTTCTTACCACCGCCTGTGGTAAGACTAATGGCACAACAATATTTCCATGAAATCAAAACACTCTTATTGTGGTCCTCTGTAGCTCAATTGGCAGAGCATGGCGCTTGTAACGCCAGGGTAGTGGGTTCGATCCCGGGACCACCCATAAGTAAAAATGCATGCACACATGACTGTAAGTCACTTTGGATAAAAGCGCCTGCTAAATGGCTTATTATTATTCATGTGCATTCTCTCATCACCATATAAATCAAAGCATAGTTTTGTTGCAATTGTTCCATAGTTTGAGAGCATTATATTCTTTGTCGAGGTGACATTCTCAATGTTTTATTTGTTATAATGGCTCTATATAGGTTCTAGGCACTTAGAGGACCACCTCCCAGTAATATGAACCACTCCAGTATTGATCAGGATAAAGTCCTGTTAACCTCTTAAGGATCGGACCCTTTTTTCAATTTTCTCCTAAAATGACATACCCAAATCTAACTTGCAGGACCTGAAGCAAGGATATGCATATTCTTGATACCATTTCAAAGGAAACACTTTGAAGTTTGTTGAAATGTGAAATTAATGTAGGATAATATAACACAATAGATCTGGTAAAAGATAATACAAACAAAAAAACATGTGTTTTTTGGGGTTTTTTGTTCCATCATCTTTGAAATGCAAGATAAAGGCCACAATATAATATTGCAGTTTAGGCACAATTTAGATTTTGGCCACTAGATGGGAGCAGTGTGTGTGCAAAGTTTCAGATTGATCCAGTGAAGCATTGCAATACTCGACTACTTTATATCAAGTCTGCCCAAATGTGCCAAATTGGTCATTTCATACATTTTCAAGTACATAACTATAGAGAACATACAAAAATGATATGGTAATACAAAATGTAAGTTTACACACTCCCAGGAATGTCATATATGATGGATCATTAGCTTATACACTAACTTTCACACATCTAGATGGCCGGTGGGGTGGGTGTGGAGCCAGAGACAGCAGGGGTTCAAACTGTAGAACCCAGTTCCTACATTTGAATATAAAAATGGATTTTATCAAACAAAACTATGCTACATTTTATCTCTGGGACCCTCAGGATGACAAATCAGAGCAAGATTACTGAATGTAAGTACATTATTTACCTTCAGAGGTGAATGTATCAAACCAGTTGCTGTGATAAGTTGTTGTGCACTCTCCTTAAACAATAGCATGGCATTTTTTCACTGTAATAGCTACTGTAAATTGGACAGTGCAGTTAGATTAACAAGAATTTAAGCTTTCTGCCCATATAAGACATGTCTATGTCCTGTAAAGTTTGCTGTTACTTACAACAGTCATGCTAATCACATTAGCGCACATTAGCTCAACTCGTCCCGTATACGGGACACCGTACCTTCCCCAGATCTGTGCCTCGACACAATACTGTCTCGGAGCTCTACAGACAATTCCTTTGACCTCATGGCTTGGTTTTTGCTCTGACATGCACTGTCAACTGTGGGACCTTGTATAGACAGGTGTGTGCCTTTCCAAATCATGTCCAATCAATTGAATTTAGCACAGGTGGACTCCAATCAAGTTGTAGAAACATCTCAAGGATGATCAATGGAAACAGGATGCACCTGAGCTGAATTTTGAGTCTCATAGCAAAGGGTCTGAATACTTATGTAAACAAGGCATTTCTGTTTCTTTTTAATACATTTGCCAACATTTCTAAAAACCTGTTTTCACTTTGTCATTATGGGGTATTGTGTGTAGATTGATGAGGATTTTTTAAAAAATCAATTTTAGAATAAGGCTGTAACATAACAAAATGTGGAAAAGTCAAGGGGTCTGAATACTTTCTGAAGGCACTGTAACGTCAAACATTTATGAAAAAACTAAACAAAAACGAAAGCTTAAGGACTTTTACCCCTCCCTTCCCCAGTGTTTGTGCTACCTCAGTTTGCTATGAGACTTGGCTCAGTTTCACCAAGGGTCTCAATATCACATATAGCTTGACCTGGACTTCCTGTATAGCTTTGCACTATCCCTGACCGCTTCTCTCTCTCCCTCTTCAGGCATATTTTACCGCAAGTCCTGCGCCTCGTCCGGGGCATGCCTCATATCCTCGTCAGGCTACCAGCAGTTCTGCACTGGAAGGATCAACTCTGTGTGCATCTCCTGCTGTAACACACCACTCTGCAATGGGCCACGGAAGAAGAACCGCCCGGTCCCGTCGGCCGCCACCTCTTCATTTTCCTCCCTTCTTTTTCTGCTGGTCTCCCTCACGCTGGTCTCCCTCTCTGACATAGACCTAGAGGCGTCCACTTGTCCCGTCCCTCTACCTGAAGATAACACTAGAGTATTATGAGGCTACAAATAGGCTACAGTATACATTACACTACGTAGTCTATAGGCTACATCAGACTCTAGTGTCGTCTTTGGAGAGGAATCCTATACATAAGAGACTATCACAGGAGGTTGGTAGAATGAGTGCAATGGTATCAAATACATCAAACACATGGTTTCCAGGTGTTTGATGGCATTCCATTTGTTCCGTTCCAGCCATTATTATGCACCGTTCTCCCCTCAGCAGCCTCCTGTGGACTCTACAGCGTCATCTTTAGATTGGATACTCAAGAGCTTAAGACTCTTTGGAAGGATCCCCTTTTATAATCCTGGTGTTTAGAGTTTTTGAGAACTGAATGCTTGCCATTTCCTCCTTCTTCTTCGTCCTTCCCTTGCCCTCCAATCACCCCCTCGCTTACTCCGTAAGGTCCCTATTGAGGGCAGTGGGCACTGACCTCATCAACGTCGACATTCTCCTGTTTATAGGAAGATCGAACGCTTCAGATCAATACTCCCAATGATTAGGAGTCAGACGTGACCATAGTCAGTGAGTACTCAGCAACCGTTTAGCTATGAGAATTGTGTTAACTCAAAATGGATCTTAGTGTAGAGATGGCACTGACAGCTGAGGACATTGAGCAGTGAGTTGTAGGGATTTTGGAGATATACTGAGATGTCTGCATCATTTACTACTGGTACAAGTTCTTGTTACAGTAAGTACTAAATGCTGGAGCTCATGTCTTATATCATTTGTAAGTACAGATGTGTGATCTTGATTTGACCAGTTTCTCACAGCAGGAAAATAATCCTACAGAAATGTGAATTATTGTGTTTATTATAATTAATGGACATTTTTGTAAGGTTGATACATCTTTAGTTAGGGCAAACCAAGTCTGACATTTTAAAGTGGAAATTACAAACTTTAGAAGCCTTTAAAAACCTTGACTACACTACAAGTTTGCTTTTCCTGCCATGCAGGAAATTCCTTGCAACAACAGGGTGATCAAATTAAGATCCTACATCTGTATATACCCAATTACTTTCTTAAACTTCAAATATTGCTGAAAGGGAAATTTGTTTTTAAACTTATCAATTTAGATATTATATAAATCAACATATTCAATAACCTATTATTAGCTGTAGTCATTTACAGTATGATAATAATCTGTATCAACATCCAGTTCCAACTTCAAAAACCTTTTGGGGGTGTCATTCTTCAAGTATATTTTAAGTCATTCAACAGTCCTTATAGTATATTTCAGCTTTTAGTTGTAGCGCTTATAAGTTCACAATAAGGACATTTCAATGCAGGGATGCATATTATACCATTTTCTGTACAGACATGAGATATGTGGCTGTCATTGCGGCAAGGTCGGATATAAGTATTGGTTATTGTAGCTACCTGCTAAAACTGCTTAGAGGAGTTTTTAGTGTCGCTGCTCATCTGGCATTATTTATGACGTTAGTATAATGCTCATTCAGCAGCATATGTCCTTTGCAACACATTGACTCACGGAAGTGGAAACAACTGCAAAACGATCAGCGATCTGGAATACTCACCACGTGCAGCGTGTTGTGGAATGGATCACTTAGCTATAGGTGGATGGGCATAGTTGACGGATACATTTACTCAACAATGCATCATGTACAAATACTGCTCATACATTTATGTCTTACTGAAATCATATTCTCTCTTTTTCTATTGATGTTTCCTATCTGATTGATTGCCACTTGAATGTACCAGAGAGAGCATAAACACAACTATTTTGAATTGTCTAAAATGATCAACATAAAACATTGTAGTGACTGGGCAAAATGTTTCTGTTGACCCCTAAAACTGACGTCCCTCACTGAGTTTATATGACTACTGAATGTTGAAGTGACAATGTGGAGTTAATTTGGGAGGGAATTGTACAGACAAAGAGTAAAGGACAACAGTACAGTAGGACATTTTATTTATTTACGTTGGCTAGTGTTTCTTTCTTGGTTCTTGTGCCATGGGGTTTTGCCAGTTATGCTCAGTATTAGCTTAACAGTCACCTACTTTGTCTTTCTTATCAGCTGGGTCTATTGTCAATTGATTATTTATTTATTCTTCTGAAAAGGCAGCACAGAGACTGAAGGGAAGACCATTCTTTTTAAAATACAGCATTTATGAAATGTCAATAGATTTCAGAAACATATCTAATAACTTACTCTCATTATCCATTGGCCATTATAATTATTGAAAGGCTTTGTAAAGAGGATAATGTAAGAATTATATCATAATTCATCTTTCAAATTAAAGATAATGATAAATTAAATTAAACGATAGTGATAATGATATAGCTTTTTTTTCTCCTTCTGATTTGATGTTTATCTTGAACATGTAAGGCATTAAACGAACAGGTAGACAAATTCAACAGAATTTGGGGATTATGGGTAAAAAAAAATGATGGTCTACCTTTATTGGTCTTCTGTGAAGAGTGATTGTATATTCTGCCCATGTGAAATTCAAATAAAGAGTTGTGACAAAAAACAGTGCATCTGAAACAGCTGAATCACCATTCTGTTTTCAATTGACCTAAATATGTAATAGACAAATAAAATATTTATAATAAGATTTTTTTTCTTTTTTTTTCTCAAAAGCAGTTTAATGACCTCAGGAGTCTTAAAATGGCAACCCTTTTTGTTGGGGAGTTGAGGCTTGTCTGTAAGTGAGACATGGGTCTAGTTAGGTCAGCCCCACACTGGGAGCGAGAGATGGAGGAAGGGAGTGAGGCAGAGAGGGATGCCCGACACAGCCGTGCCTCACGTTTAAATGACAGACCCAGGGTGCCGGAGGCTATGAAATATCCTGTCTCGGAGCCTAGCTTGAAATTTCAGTGACCTCCAGTGGCTAGGGTTTATCTTATTATTCACCACCAGGTACTTACTATGTGGACCTTGCTCAACTTATTCCACCATCTGGAAAATGGAAATCACAGGGAGATGTCACTGCATTTCATATTTCTATAACTTCCACACAGCTAGATGTAGGCTAAGGCAGAAAGGAAAATATTGAAGTGGTTTCATCGATAAATGTTGACATCTAAGTGGACAAAGCACCCACCCACGCACCTGTTTTGTTATAATTCTGCCACTCTCAATTTCCAATGACCACCAACTGTTGTAATTTCATTATTACAAAATATACTAATGCAAAAGTTTGCGTTATCAGGTTTCTCTAATGACAACTATAATTGCGTTGGAATATGACAACCCATTCGTGACCACTATTAACCATGTCTCCAGAACACTCTCACTGTTTCGCTGTCTAGCCTTGTACAAACTAGTATGACCATTATAATGTCTGTTCATTTAATAATAATAATTCATTTAAATTTCACACCCAAGATGCTACATTTCCAACCACAGTAGGTGAGGGACTAAATTAATTGTACCGTATATTGCTACTTTCTGCCCACCACTTTGCGTACCACACTACCATACACTTCACATTGTCACCACCTTCAATTATCATGCTATGAAAGGCAATAAGGAGTTAGGTGCAGAGACCAATGATAACCAAGCTGCTTCTTGCCATTCATTCAAGCATACACGTAAAAGTACACGTTTCAGTGCAGTCAGTGATGAACAAGCAGGTGCTAACAAGCACAATGATAATTTGCTTCAGGCAGGAAAGAAGGTGGAGGATGGTGCAGTATGTGGGTTTCTCCATGGTATAAGAAACTACTGATTAAACCTTTGACGGTGATACTGCTCACATCCGTGTACTAGAGAGGTCAGCTGTGTCAGGGTCGTCCCCTGCCTTTTTGGTGTGTTCAGTGACAAACAACCCAGTGCTGTTGTAATGTAGGCAGTGGGCAAGTCTTACACAATAGTCTTTCCTTTACATAGCACTGTTTTTGCCATTTAGAGGCAACACAGACGGATGTGGCTCTAAGCAATGGAGTGACATGCTATCAGACGTCTTCAAATATACCTTAATGGAGCATTTCAACACATTGCAAGTGCAACATACAGTGCCTTCGGAAAGTATTCAGACCCCTTTACTTTTTCCACATTTTGTTAGGTTACAGCCTTATTTTAAAATTGATTAATTTGTTTATTTCCCCCTCATCAATCTACACACAATACCCCATAATGACAAAGCAAAAACTGGTTATACAAAAAAACGGAAATATCACATTTACATAAGTATTCAGACCCTTTACTCAGTACTTTGTTGAAGCACCTTTGGCAGCGATTACAGCCTCAAGTCTTCTTGGGTATGACGGTACAAGCTTGGCACACCTGTATTTGGGGAGTTTCTCCCATTCTTCTCTGCAGATCCTCTCAAGCTCTGCCAGGTTGGATGGGGAGCGTTGGTGCACAGCTATTTTCAGGTCTCTCCAGAGATGTTCGATCACGTTCAAATCCAGGCTCTGGCTGGGCCACTCAAGGACATTTAGAGACTTGTCCCGAAGCCACTCCTGCGTTGTCTTGGCTGTGTGCTTAGGGTCATTGTCCTGTTGGAAGGTGAACCTTCGCCCCCAGTCTAAGGTCCTGAGCGCTCTGGAGCACGTTTTCATCAAGGAACTTTCTGTACTTTGCTCCGTTCATCTTTGCCTCGATCCTGACTAGTCTCCCAGTCCCTGCCGTTGAAAAACATCCCCACAGCATGATGCTGCCACCACTATGTTTCACTGTAGGGATGGTGGCAGGTTTCCTCCAGATGTGATGCTTGGCATTCAGGCTAAAGAGTTAAATCTTGGTTACATCAGACCAGAGAATCTGGTTTCTCATGTTCTGAAGGTTTTTAGGTGCCTTTTGGCAAACTCCAAGCAGGCTGTCATGTGCCTTTTACTGAGCAATGGCTTCCGTCTGGCCACTCTAGCATAAAGGCCTGATTGGTGGAGTGCTGCAGAGATGGTTGTCCTTCTGGAAGGTTCTCCCATATCCGCAGAGGGACCATAAGGTTCTTGGTTACCTCCCTTACCAAGGCCCTTCTCCCCCGATTGCTCAGTTTGGCTGGGCGGCCAGCTCTAGGAAGAGTCTTAGTGGTTCCAAACTTCTTCTATTTAAGAATGATGGAGGCCACTGTGTTCTTGGGGACCTTGAATGCTGCAGAAATTTTTTGGTACCCTTCCCCAGATCTGTGCCTCGACACAATCCTGTCTCGGAGCTCTACGGACAATTCCTTCAACCTCATGGCTTGGTTTTTGCACTGTCAACTGTGGGACCTTATATAGACAGGTGTGTGCCTTTCCAAATCATTTACCACAGGTGGACTCCAATCAAGTTGTAGAAACATTTCAAGGATGATCAATGGGAAAAGGATGCACCTGAGCTCAATTTCGAATCTCATAGCAAAGGGTCTGAATACTTCTAAAAACCTGTTTTCACTTTGTCATTATGGGGTATTGTGTGTAGATTGCTGAGAGAATTGTTTTATTTAATCCATTATAGAATAAGGCTGTAACGTAACAACATTTGGAAAAAAGGCAAGGGGTCTGAATACTTTCCCGAAGGCACTGTATGTTTAAAATGGAGCCTTTAGCTTTCTCCCACTATGCATCTGTCTGGGGAGAGAGGACCAGCCTGGCTCCTCACATAAAAGAGGAGAATGAAGTATAGATGACATAAATGTTATAACAAGGCTGGTGGGAAATGTCAGCGAAATAAGTATCTTTGGTCAACAGTCAGCAGAAAGTCTGATATGTCCTCTGCAAGCATGATTTGGCTTCTCCTGGAGTTAGCAATATCTCTGTGTGTGTGCTTCTAATATCATATACAAAAGCACAGACTGCCCACTTTAGAGATTGTCACCGCTGGTTTTCATTGTGACCTGATATAGCCTGGCAAAGAAAATAAGAGATTATACATTTAAAGCCCATTAATAAAAATACCCAGAGAGCAGTATGAATACAAAGCGGCCATGATTGAAAACCTCCTCTTAAATGTTACTCTACACTGTTTCTCACAATGAGTCTTGCTGCTTATTTCAAGCGTCTTGGAGGGGAATGCAATTACACTAAAACACATTGAAGATGTGATTGTTATGGCTTCTCAATAAATAAACGTTTAGGCAAATAGTTTTTTGTGTTAAACAAGGCAACATGCACTTCAGAAGGGGCTGCTACAGGCGTAAGTGATTTAGAATCCAAGGCTGCGTTTAGATTTTTTTTTGTGTAATTGGTCTTTTGTCCAATCAGATCAGCTCTGAAAAAGAAAAGGCCAATCAGTGGAGAAAAGATCAGAATTGGGCTGCCTGTGTAAATGCAGCCAAAATGACATTGTCTGTCAGTCTCTCATTGAATGCTGATTCACCAGGCCTAAAAGCCCCTTTAGTGAGACATAAAGCCCCATGGTTTCATTACAAGTTCTGGCAAGGACAATGGTGCCCCATGTTCCTATCAACGTATAAAAGCCATTCCCACAGAGATATCAAATCAATGCATGGAAGGCTCCAGGTTTATCAGCAAACACCTGGCACGAGTTCCCAACAAAAACCTAACAACATATAGTCATAGCTTCCTGTGAGGTGTACTGGGCCTTGAGGTCTGCTTCTGCCCGGTGTGTTCGAGTAGCATTAATGCCTCATCAAACTCATTAGCTTTTAGATGATGTGCTTGGGGGGGTTGATGAGGAGTTGACTTTCACCTCCACCATTTTTTGTTGTTGTTGTCTACTCTCCTTTAGGAATACTATGGTAACAAGTGTCCACTTTTATTCACATCAACTGTCATCCATGTCTTAAGTAAGGCTTACATGCTTCCCATTTGATTGTGCAATGAAGGACCAACAGTACATTTACAGTGTTAGTAAGTCCCAGTAGTAATATTTCTAGTAAACACACACAATATCATAGGAGGAGGCACATGTGAGCCAGAAGCAAGTATGTACTCTTCGTACAGTAAGTGAAGAAGATTACGCCTCGGCCAACGGGATAAAAGTATGCAGTTAGACGCACAAGATCACAGAGAGACAGTGTTGAACATAAGCAAAGCGGACGCTCCTGTACCTTCACGAACAGGATCATTAACGCAGCGGCAAGTGCACCCTGCAGCAGAAAAAGTGTTGGCGAACAGACAGAGCTATTAAGCAGAGAGACTGTGAGGAAAAGGAGAGAGCCAAAGGATTGAGATAGTAGGATAAGAGGGGGAACTAACTGCAGACTGCAGACCTCCTGGGTTTAAGAAACAGCAAAAAGAGAGAGATTATTAAAAATAATAGGGCTACCTCTGCTTCAGCCCTAATGATGTTTGTGCAAACATAGTCATATTAGGGGGTTCTGGTTGAAACACTGTAGTTGATGAGGGACTTCAACTCATGTTTGTTTTGTTTACTTTGTAAGTGTGTTAGCGATGATGGCAAAAGTATTCATATTTTGGGAAGGATTGAGTACAAGGTAGTTATTATGTTTTTGGGATGGGGTAGAGGAGGTGGGTCCAAAACCCTACGGACAATGTAATCCCCCTACTTCTAATACTGACTTGATAGGATTATTTTGGAGCCAGAGTTTCAATGTGATTGATCTGATTCATAATTTCACGTGTGTTAGTTTAAATCATTCATACAGTACCAGCCTTCAGCAGTAGACGTAAAAAATAAAATGGCACTGTCAGGGCAGCGCACAGACCTTTTGGGGGGCAGGTGATCAAACAAAAAAAAGGTCACCTAAAAAGAAAAATCCGTAACCGTGGTCACAGACTTGTTGAGCAATTATGGCTTTGATTATTTAGTTACGTAAAATCAAAATATGGCCACATCTTAATGGCTAATTAAATGACACATATTTAACGAAAATGTAACGACGGCTTGCGGGCAGTGTGTTTAGAACCACAACGCCTAAACTGTATACATTTATTAATTTTTTACCCAAAACAAAAGGACACTTTAGAGACTGGAAGGGCAAAGAAAAGGAGCATGTGCTCTACGCAGGTAGATACCTATAGGTGCATGTGCCTGCATGTGGTGTACATTTACCAGAGAAACACGGGCGTGCATTATACCCTATAGTGTCTTTACCTTGGTTGATTTGTGCTCTCAGACATCCTGAGTTATGTCTAAACGTTCCAAATGATGAGGATCAACTATACAGCCAGCCTAATCAATAAATTGATTAAAGTAAATGTTTGTTTCACTCCCACTCTAAAGTGATCTGAAGGAAATTAAAAAGTGTCTCAACTTTGCTTTTTCTCAAGGGAGCTAATAAAGAAAACAAAACTTAATAACAAATCTGTTTTGATTGATTCAACTGTGTTATTGGGGATGGGAGCAAGAGAGAATCTATATCATTAGGCAATGGGAAAACATTAACAAGCTTTGGGGCCTACACTAAATACATCAAGCCACCAGAAGAAGCCAGAAGATAAAAGAGACTGTATTAATCACAATAATGTCGGTCGGGGGAACCCTTGGTGCTATGTCCTGTCGTTTTAAACTGATTAAAATAGAAGCCAGCACTGGGAATCCAATAATAATGCTTTATCGATGGAGACATGCAGTGATGGAAATGGATGTCTTGTAAAGTTCATCTTGTGTTCGTCCCAAAGGGCACTCTATTACCTATATAGTGCACTACTTTTGACCAGGGCCCATAGGGAATAGGGTGTAATTTGTGGCTCGCTTTAATCTAGTCCAGTCATTTAAAACCTAAAGTAAGATGCCATGGCTCAAAAGCTTTTTACAACTTTGGGATAATTAGAAATAAACAGATTCCCACTTTTTCAGAGTAAAACATTTAACCATCCCAGGATTGAGAATTGATAGACCCCTGACTATAGACCGAAATAAACATTTGAATTAGATAACAATACAAAAAATCATACATTTTACTGATGTAATTTCTGGGTTTTTTATTAGTATAACATGTATGTATTGTATTTGTGATGCTGTGGATATAATACAACAAATGTAATATCACAAATATTCCATGTGGTATGGTGAGTATATTCCCAGAATATTCCATTGTATAGTTATAACAACCTGTAATATAACCTCTCTTTGAGGGGAAAACCTCCCACTAAATGTAGTTTCAGGTTTATGACATCCATCAGCATGTTGAGCCTCTGTTGACCCACTGGAAGGTGATTCATCTTGACCAGGAGCTTCGCTCCATCACTAGTAAGTGTTTTCATGAGAGCCTCCAGATTGACTGTAACAGGTTAGTTTGTCACCCACAAATAATGGATGCTGTTGCACTTGAGGCAGACTAAACCAACCACCTACACTACCGGACAAAAGTTTTAGAACACCTACTCATTGAAGGGTTTTCTTTATTTTTTACTATTTTCTACATTGTAGAATAATAGTGAAGACATCAAAACTAAGAAATAACACAGTTGAAGTCGGAAGTTTACATACACTTAGGTTGGAGGGGCATTAAGACTCGATGTTCAACCACTCTCACAAATTTCTTGTTAACAAACTATAGTTTTGGCAAGTCGGTTAGGACATCTACTTTGTGCATGACACAAGTAATTTTTCCAACAATTGTCTACAGACAGATTATTTCACTTATAATTCACTGTATCACAATTCCAGTGGGTCAGAAGTTTACATACACTAAGTTGACTGTAACTTTAAACAGCCTGGAAAAGTCCTGAAACTGATGTCATCGCTTTAGAAGCATCTGATAGGCTAATTGACATCATTTGAGTCAATTGGAGGTGTACCTGTGGATGTATTTCAAGGCCTACCTTCAAACTCAGTGCCTCTTTGCTTGACATCATGGGAAAATCAAAGAAATCAGCCAAGACCTCAGAAAAGAAATTGTAGACCTCTACAAGTTTGGTTCATCCTTGGGAGCAATTTCCAAATGCCTGAAGGTACAACGTTCATCTGTACAAACAATAGTATACAAGTATAAACACCATGGGACTACGCAGCTGTCATACCGCTCAGGAAGGAGACGCGTTCTGTCTCCTAGAGATGAACATTCTTTAGTTTGAAAAGTGCAAATCAATCCCAGAACAATCCTTGTGAAGATGCTGGAGGACAAAGGTACAAAAGTATCTATATCCACAGTAAAACTAGTCCTATATCGACATAACCTGGAAGATGGAAGATGCTACTGCTCCAAAACTGCCATAAAAAAGACAGACTACAGTTTGCAACTGCACATGGGGACAAATATCGTACTTTTTGGAGAAATGTCCTCTTGTCTGATGAAACAAAAATAGAACTGTTTGGCCATAATGACCATTGTTATGTTTGGAGGAAAAAGGGGGTAGCTTGCAAGCCGAAGAACACCATCCCAACCGTGACGCACGGGGGTGGCAGCATCATGCTGTGGGGGTGCTTTGCTGCAGGAGGGACTGGTGCACTTCACAAAATAGATGGCATCATGAGGAAGGAAAACGATGTGGATATATTGAAGCAACATCTCAAGACATCAGTCAGGAAGCTTGGTCACAAATGGGTCTTGGACAAATGGACAATGACCCCAAGCATACTTCCAAAGTTGTGGCAAAATGGCTTAAGGACAACAAAGTCAAGGTATTGGAGTGGCCATCACAAAGCCCTGACCTCAATCCTATAGAACATTTGTGGGCAGAACTGAAAAAGCGTGTGAGAGCAAGGAGGCCTACAAACCTGACTCAATTACACCAGCTCTGTCAGGAGGAATGGGCCAAGATTCACCCAACTTATTGTGGGAAGCTTGTGGAAGGCTACCCGAAACATTTGACCCAAGTTAAACAATTTAAAGGCAATGCTACCAAATACTAATTGAGTGTATGTAAACTTCTGACCCACTGGGAATGTGATGAAATAAATAAAATCTGAAAGAAATTATTCTCTACTATTATTCTGACATTTCACATTCTTAAAATAAAGTGGTGATCCTAACTGACCTAAGACAGATAATTTTTACTAGGATTAAATGTCAGGAATTGTGAAAATCTGAGTTTAAATGTATTTGGCTAAGGTGCATGTAAACTTCCGACTTCAACTGTATATGGAATTATCTAGTAACCAAAAATCAAAATACATTTTATATTTGAGATTCTTCAAATAGCCACCCTTTGCCTTGATGACAGCTTTGCACACTCTTGGCATTCTCTCAACCAGCTTCACCTGGAATGCTTTTCCAACAGTCTTGAAGGAGTTCCCACATATGCTGAGCACTTGTTGGCTGCTTTTCCTTCACTCTGCGGTCCGACTCATCCCAAACCATCTAAATTTGGTTGAGGTCGGGGGATTGTGGAGGGCAGGTCATCTGATCTAGCACTCCATCACTCTCCTTCTTGGTAAAGTAGCCCTTACACAGCCTGGAGGTGTGTTGGGTCATTGTCCTGTTGAAAAATAAATGATAGTCCCACTAAGCCCAAACCAGATGGGATGGCGTATCGCTGCAGAATGCTGTGGTAGCCATACTGGTCAAGACAGTGTCACCAGCAAAGCACCCCCACACCATAACACCTCGACCTCCATGCTTTACGGTGGGAAATACACATGCAGAGATCATCCGTTCACCTACACCGCGTCTCAAAAAGACACGGCGGTTGGAACCAAAAATCTCCAATTTGGACTCCAGACCAAATGACACATTTCCACTGGTCTAATGTCCATTGCTTGTGTTTCTTGGCCCAAGCAAGTCTCTTCTTATTATTGGTGTCCTTTAGTAGTGGTTTCTTTGCAGCAATTCGACCATGAAGGCCTGATTCACAGTCTCCTCTGAACAGTTGATGTTGAGATGTGTCTGTTACTTGAACTCTCTGAAGCATTTATTTGGGCTGCAATTTCTGAGGCTGGTAACTAATGAACTTATCCTCTGCAGCAGAGGTAACTCTGGGTCTTCCATTCCTGTGGCGGTCATCATGAGAGCCAGTTTCATCATAGAGTTTGATGGTTTTGCGTGCACTTGAAGAAAGTATTGATGATGGACTGTTGTTTCTCTTTGCTTATTTGAGCTGTTCTTGCCATAATATGAACTTGGTCTTTTACCAAATAGGGCTATCTTCTGTATACCACCCCTACCTTATCACATCACAACTGATTGTTGTGAAATAAATTCCACAAATTAACTTTTAAGAAGGCACACCTGTTAATTGAAATGCATTCCAGGTGACTACCTCATGAAGCTGGTTGAGAGAATGTCAAGAGTGTGCAAAGCTGTCATCAAGGAAAGGTGGCTATTTGAAGAATCTCAAATATAAAATATATTTTGATTTGTTTAACACTTTTTTGGTTACTACATGATTCCATATGTGTTATTTCATAGTTTTGATGTCAATGTAGAAAATAGTAAAAACCCTTGAATGAGTAGGTGTTCCAAAACTTTTGACCTTTAGGGTAGGTATTGGGGTGGTATTGCTATTGTCTTATGTGAATGTTGCGGTTAGGTTTACTTTAGGTATCTCATCCAACTTGCCACACCTGAAGTGCCCCTTTGGGTAAATTTTAATGTGAATAGATAACTTTGTTGCATCAGATTCATAACCATCACTTCATAATGCATTATGTCATCATCATGGAGTTGTCCATAGTCCCAAATCCTCAAATAAACATAAATATTGTAAATCAGGAAAAGATGCCTACAGCATTTTGATCTTGTTTTCCTGACGGACCACATATATTAACATTATTCATATTCATGTGTTTGTCCTTTGGCCTTGATATCTTTAAAACAAAAGTGAAACAAACGTTTGACATCTGTTTGGCAAAAGAGCTTGAATCCATCACCTCAAGGGAGTAAAACTGAATAAATAGTTGCATTTCTTTTCTCATGCACAGATTTAGACTATAAGTCAACACCAACTAAACAAACGTGTCTATTAATTAAGTCCATTAAATCTAGAATCATTAGTTACTTCATCCTTTTTTGGAATTACAGTATAAATTCATCATATATATATTGAATAATATAACTTATACAGTGCCTTCAGAAAGTATTAATACCCCTTGATTTATTCCACATTTTGTTATGTTACAGCTTGAATTCAAAATGGATTAAATATTTTTTAAACAATCACACATCTACACACAATATCCATAATGACAAAGTGAAAACATGTTTTTAGAAATGTATTGAAAATGAAATACAGCAATATCTCATTTACATAAGTATTTACACCCCTGAGTCAATACTTTGTAGCAGCACCTTTGGATACTTTTGGGTAAGTCTCTAAGAGCTTTGAACACCTGGATTGTACAATAATTGCCCATTATTCTTTTGAAAATTCTTCAAGCTCTGTCAATTAGATTGTTGATCATTTTTAAAGTCTTCCCATACATTTTCAAGCCAATTTAAGCTAAAACTGTAACTAGGCCACTCAGGAACATTCAATGTCGTCTTGGTAAGCAACTCCAGTGTAGATTTGGCCTTGTGTTTTAGGTTATTGTCCTGCTGAAAGGTGAATTTGTCTCCCAGTGTCTGTTGGAAAGCTCATACAGTATCACAACCATTAAACCCTGTAACTGTTTTAAAATCACCATTGGCCTCATAGTGAAATCCCTGAGCAGTTTCCTTCCTCTCCGGCAACTGAGTTAGGAAGGACACCTGTATCTTTGTAGAGAATGGGTGTATTGATACACTATCCAAAGTGTAATTAATAACTTCACCATGCTCAGAGGGATATTCAGCGTCTGCTTTTTTTATTTTTACACATCTACCAAATCGGTGCCCTTGTTTGCGAGGCATTGAAAAAATCTCCCTGGTCTTTATGGTTGAATCTGTGCTTGAAATTCACTACTCGATTGAGGGAGCTTACAGATCATTGTATGTGGGGTACAGAGATGAGGTAGTCATTCAAAAATCCTGTTAACCGCTTTTATTTAACACGGAATGAGTCCATGCAACTTATTATGCGATTTGTTAAGAACATTAACTCCTGAACTTATTTAGGCTTGCCTAGCACAGGGGTAGACTACTTATTGACTCGAGACATTTCAGCTATTACTTTTTATTAATGTAAAAAAAATGCCACTAATACAATTTTAACATTATGGAGTATTTTGTGCAGATCAGTGACACAAAATCTCAATTTAATCAATTTTAAATTCAGGCTGTAACAACAAAATGTGGAAAAAGTAAAGGGGTGTGAATACTTTTTGAAGCTTAGTTCAACTGTTGTACCACATTAGAAACTCAAATATAAGCTTGTTTTACTCCAACGTTTGTAAACAATGTAAATGTAAACTTGCACTGTATAGCCTCAAAACATGGTTAAAACTATAGTTTTAATATCATATATGGTCAGTCCTTGCATCCATAGCTCTGTCTATGAGTTTGAGAGTGGTTACATTTCTCTAGGCCCATCACTAAGCTTTTTACCAAAACAGAGGTGGGGTGTCCGCTTTGTTATTGTTTCAACTGCAGATTCTAGCTTTAAGAGCAGCGAGCTGTGACCTGACATTCTTTTCATTGATATATACAGTGCCTTGCAAAGGTATTCATCCCCCCTTGGCGTTTTCCTATTTTGGTGCATTCCAACCTGTAATTTAAATGGATTTTTATTTGGATTTCATGTGATGGACACACACAAAATAGCCCAAATTGGTGAAGCAAAATGAAAATAAGAAATAAATAACGGAAAAGTGATGCATACATACAGTTGAAGTCGGAAGTTTACATACACCTTAGCCAAATACATTTAAACTCAGATTTTCAAAATTCCTGACATTTAATCCTAGAAAAAATTCCCTGTTTTAGGTCAGTTAGGATCATCACTTTATTTTAAGAATGTGAAATGTCAGAATAATAGTAGAGAGAATGATTTATTTCAGCTTTTTCCCAGTGGGTCAGAAGTTTACATACACTCAATTAGTATTTGGTAGCATTGCCTTTAAATTGTTTAACTTGGGTCAAATGTTTCGGGTAGCCTTCCACAAGCTTCCCACAATAAGTTGGGTACATTTTGGCCCATTCCTCCTGACAGAGCTTGTGTGTGAAATCAGAACCCAGAAGTAGAAGGAAGACGTGGAGACAAAGAGTGTTTATTAATAGAGTGAGTGAAGCTGAATAATCCAGGGAACAGAGCCGGGTGGCGGGATGGGTTGTTGAGGGTGCAGTGGTTGGTTGGTACTGGCTCGGCAGCCGCCGAAATCAGGCAGAGGTTGGGTGAAGGGGGAGAGACTGCAGACAGAAATCAAAACGGAGGTAGTACACAGCAAGTAAAAAGGTGCAAAACAACAAAACTAACACTATGGTAGAGACTGATACGTGAAACATATTCATGGCTAAACCATCGAGGAACTGGATGCTGGTGGCAAGCTAAGAAGGGTGAGGATAGAAGGTGTGAGATTGTGATGGGATGCAGGTGCGGAAAACCAGAGCGCCCGAGGGGAACCGGGAAACTGGAGAATAGAGCAGGAACACTATACAGACAGGACCCGAGGATGACACATAACCCGAGAAGCCACCGGATTCGAGCGCCAGGATGGAGGCGAAGAAGTACTGATGAGTGATTAGGAGCGCGCGAATCAACTCTCTTCAGGGCCATACTCCCAGTCCACGAGAGATACTGGGAAACCGGCCCGCCCGCCTGGGAATCAAAGAAGGAAAGAGGAGGAGGAGAGGAGGGGAGGAGGACACAGAGGACTGAGGGAAGACAGGCTTGAGGCATGAGACATGAAAGGTGGGATGGACTTGAGCCTAGTAGTTTGAGTTGAACTGCCACTGGATTGATCACCTTTCTCCACCACAAACGGACCAATGAACTTCGGGTAATAAATAAAGTGAACGGAAGATCTGGGGCAACTAAACCCTATCTCCGACGGTATAGGGGGGAGGGAATCCGCCACATTGCCTGGAGCTGATACCGGAAAAACCTAGGAGTTTTAGATCAGGTCGGGTGGCAACGGAATATGGGCTGAACAGAAGGGCACTGAGAGCCCTCTGAGAAGGAGAACAGGAGGTTGGTAGACATACAGGAGGAAGGAGACATCCAGGGAGATGTAGGAAGAGATATGGGATAAACCAAGGCAACTGAGAGACCCAGGAGGGGGGTTGGAAGAGACCAGACAGCGTAGGATCCATTGGTAAGGATTGGGAGTAAAACAGATGAGATGAACGTAGCTAATTGGCCAAACAGAAGGGATCCAACAGTGGAGAGGGAAACTGAGGGCCACGGTGGAAAGAATCACTGGGCAAACCGGGACGAAAAAACCCCTAACAGGATCTCGGAGCCTCCGAGGCAGAGGGAAGCTTGGCAATTGGCACAAAGTGGGCGGTAACTTGCTGAATCGTCACGAGAGACAGAACGAAAGCCCAGAAGCGGCAACCCCCGGACGAGTCAGGGGCCAGATGCGTTCTCATGGCTTCGCGGGAATAGGAAGGTGAAGTAGTCAGAGCTGGGCACACGATGGTATCTTATTCTGTGCAACACTGGACAGGCAGCAACAAAACGAGTATCGGCAGCCGCAGGCCAACAAAAACCATGGAAAACGAGCACGCCAGGGGAACATTTGGGGGACATTTGAGGACAGCAGGACGAACGACTCAGGCACAAACAACCGACGGGGGACTGCTATCGGGACCGGGCTGAGTCGAAGGGTCACGGCAGCACCTCCTCCTCAATCTTCCCACATAACTGCTCCACGACGCAGTTCCGGGGAGGATTGTTTCGGCCTTGGACCCACTCCCTCCGTCTTGGAGAACATCCGGGATAGGGAAGTCACCGACTTGCCGCTCTTAGATCCAGGTGGAACGCCAGTGGCAAACTTGAATGTCCCGAAAAACCCACCTGGTGACGGGAGTTGAGAGTTTACGATTTAAGATTTTGTGGGTCCAGATCATAAATGTGCTCCAACCAGTGGCGCCACTTCTGCAAGGCAAGTTTACCGCCGAGAAGCTCCGTTACCCACATCGGAATCTCCGAGCGAAAGATGCGAAGTAGAAGGATGGGATGGAGTTTATGTCGCGGAGATCGCTTGCGACAGGATGGCGAACTCCCACATCAGACGGGCCCACTTCAACGAAAGAGGGGGAATGGGGAAAATCAGAAACACGGATTCCACTCTGAAGGTCCTGATGCTGGAAGTCAAGGCAGTTAATCGGAGGCACACGGCGTAATCCCGGATGAATCGGTAGAAATTCGCAATCCCCAAAAAATCTCTGGAGCTGAAGCATCGGGCCGGGCCCATTCCCAGAATCGGGCTCTTAACCTTCCTCCATCCAATCCTCCTGGAGATGATGTGACCCGAGAAAGGATGGTGTGGGGTGAAACGCACTCGGTTTACAAACAGGATCAAACCAGAAGCGGAATGGAGGGTGGGAAGGTTTTCGAGAAGATCAGAATGTCATCCAGGTAAACAAACACAAAGAGACCGATCTATATCTCTCAGGACGCTCACCAATCTGGAATATCCGAGCATTGGTAGTCAAACGGATACGATACTCAAGACCCATCGGTGTATTGAAACTCCGACAACCACTGCCCCTCTCTGATCCGGGACTAGGTGATACGATTGCGAGTTAGTTGGTGAACACCAGCACCCTAAGGATGAAGGAGAACTCATCAAGGGCAGATGGGATATGTTTGACCGTGATGTCATTCAACCCCAATAATAATAACAAGAGAGCCATCCTTCTTACCCACAAAGAAGAATCTGAAGGGGTGATGACGGGGAGAACGGAGACCAGCAGCTATGGGGACCCCTTGATGTAGGTCTCAACGACGAGCAGGTGGGGAGATAGATAACCTGGGGAGAAGGTCCAGGGACCAGGTTGATGGCACAATCATAGGTCGGGTGTGGGGGGAGGAGAGCCTGTTATGGAAACCCCAAATGTGATATGTTGGGAACCAGGAAAAAATCTGGGGGTTTATAAATCACCACGGGAACCGAATGGGGGCAGGCAGGTCCTGAGAGCAAAGTTAGCATGAAATAAGGTAAATTCCGCACAACAAGGGGAGTGTCTTCAGCCAGGGGTATTCAAGGAACAGAGGAAATGGGAAACGGCAGAATGAAGAATGAAATCATTCTGAGAATGATTCCGAAAATTAACTATCGGATAAGAGGCAGAGGGTAAATGGCTTCGGATGGAAAGCCCAGCCGTTCACCAACGGTATCTAGAAAGCTCATGGCACCTGAATCGAGAAAAGCGTTAATCGCTAAATCTGCAAAGGGTAGCGGAAACGGGACAGAGGTATTGAGAGGATAGAAACTGGCTGCTAAAAGTCAACTTAGTAGCGAGAAGTGAGACCATGGACAAAGATGGTTGGACGGAACCCATTGCTTTCCCTGCCTCGGACTCGATATCCAGCCCGAATAGACAAAGCTACCAAGCTGTCCAGGTCACTAGGCTCCGGATAGGAGATAATCTCATCCTTGAGCTGCTCCGACAGACCCCGGTAAAGGCCGCTGCAGAGACTCCACGCACTCTCCACAGCCAACGTCTTGAACTCGATACGAAGTGCAGAGAGTCTTGGGAAGCGAAAACAGGCGCCTAGGGTCCCTCCCTCGGAGGAATGGTGAAGAGCCTCTGAGGGGAACCTGGTAGGAAGATGATCTGTCGAAACGAACACTCCAGCGTCGAGCACGCAGCAAGAATCACAAAGCATCCTAGCCTTGCTGTGGCATAAGAGTAGAGATGAAAATAATGAAAGAAGGAAACGGATTTTCAGTTCTTCCAATGGCGGCGGGAACTTGTGGAGGATGGACAAGTCAGAAGCCAGGTAGATGGGTGAAACCTAGTGGATCCTCCACCGGACACTTGCGTTGTTCTGGACAGAAGAAAGGAACAACCTGTAGTACGGTATGATGCAACATCCTGGGTAATAGCATGGGAACGAGAGTCAGGTGCCGGGTCATTAATGGTCGGACTGTACGGTTAAAAAACCAGAAGAGACCAGGACACGGACGGGAGAAAAGGGGAGAAGTATTAATAGAGTCGAGTGAAGTGAATAATCAGGAACAGAGCGGGTGGCGTGGATGGGTTGTTGAGGGTGCAGTGGTTGGTCGATTGGCAGCGCCGAACCAGGAGAGGTTGGGGGAAGGTTGGTGGAGACTGCAGACAGAACAAAAACGGAGGTCATGAAAGATAAAGGAAAACAACAAAATTAACACTATGGCTAGAGATACGCTGACAACATACTGTTCATGGCTAACGATCAGGAAGGATGTTGAGCCAGAGCAAGAAGGTGTGATGACATGGACCAGGGTGAGATTGATGGATGCAGGTGTGGAAACCAGAGCAAGCCTCAACGGGAAACTGGGAGAAAGAAAGAGGAAAAGACAGAACAGGACCGATCAGACAAACCGGGATCGCCACAGAGCTGGTGTAACTGAGTCAGGTTTGTAGGCCTCATTGCTCGCACACGCTTTTCAGGTCTGCCCACAGATGTTCTATAGGATTGAGGTCAGGGCTTTGTGATGGCCACTCCAATACCTTGACTTTGTTGTCCTTAAGCTATTTTGCCACAACTTTGGAAGTATGCTTGGGGTCATTGTCCATTTGGAAGACCCATTTGCGACCAAGCTTTAACTTTCTGACTGATGTCTTGAGATGTTGCTTCAATATATCCACATAATTTCCCTTACTCATGATGCCATCTATTTTGTGAAATGCCCAATCCCTCCTGCAGCAAAGCACCCTCGCGGCATGATGCTGCCACCCCTGTGCTTCACGGTTGGGATGGTGTTCTTCGCTTTGCAAGAACCCCGTTTTCCTCCAAACATAACGATGGTCATTATGGCCAAACAGTTCTATTTCTGTTTCATCAGACCAGAGGACATTTCTCCAAAAAGTACAATCTTTGTCCCCATGTGCAGTTGCAAACCATAGTCTGGCTTTTTTATGGCGGTTTTGGAGCAGTGGCTTCTTCCTTGCTGAGCGGCCTTTCAGGTTATGTCGAAATAGGACTTGTTTTACTGTGGATATAGATACTTTTGTACCTGTTTCCTCCAGCATCTTCACAAGGTCCTTTACTGTTGTTCTGGGATTGATTTGCACTTTTCGCACCAAAGTACGTTTATCTCTAGGAGACAGAACGCGTCTCCTTCCTGAGCGGTATGACGGCTGCGTGGTCCCATGGTGTTTATACTTGCGTACTATTGTTTGTACAGATTAACGTACCTTCAGGCGTTTGGAAATTGCTCCCAAGGATGAACCAGACTTTTTCTGAAGTCTTGGCTGATTTATTTTGATTTTCCCATGATGTCAAGTAAAGAGGCACTGAGTTTGACGGTAGGCCTTGAAATACATCCACAGGTACACCTCCAATTGACTCAAATGATGTCAATTAGCCTATCAGAAGCTTCTAAAGCCATGAAATCATTTTCTGGAATTTTCCAAGCTGTTTAAAGGCACAGTCAACTTAGTGTATGTAAACTTCTGACCCACTGGAATTGTGGTACAGTGAATTATATGTGAAATAATCTGTCTGTAAACAATTGTTTGAAAAATTACTTCTGTCATGTACATAGCAGATGTCCTAATCGACTTCCCAAAACTATA
Organism: Coregonus clupeaformis; assembly: GCF_020615455.1. Taxonomy (NCBI): domain Eukaryota; kingdom Metazoa; phylum Chordata; class Actinopteri; order Salmoniformes; family Salmonidae; genus Coregonus; species Coregonus clupeaformis. The sequence continues at coordinate 92,697,288 of NC_059192.1, forward strand.
GTTTGTTAACAAGACATTTTTGCAGTGGTTGAAGTGTATATGTAAACTTCTGACTTCAACTGTATGTATTCACTCCCTTTGCTATGAAGTCCATAAATAAGATCTGGTGCGACCAATTACCTTCAGAAGTCACATAATTAGTTAAATAAAGTCCACCTGTGTGCAATCTAAGTGTCACATGATCTGTCACATGATCTCAGTATATATACACCTGTTCTGAAAGGCCCCAGATTCTGCAACACCTGTTACAGGAGGGGGTTGCAGTTCCAGAGTGACAAACTAGGTGTCATCCTCCGACAACCTTAAGCACCTCCTAACTCACAGTCTGGACTAATCAGTATCATTTACATTTTAGTCATTTAGCAGACGCTCTTATCCAGAGCGACTTACAGTTAGTGAGTGCATACATTATTTTATTACTGGAATCAAACCCACAACCCTGGCGTTGCAAACGCCATGCTCTCCCAACTGAGCTACATCCCTGCCGGCCATTCCCTCCCCTACCCTGGACGACGCTGGGCCAATTGTGCGCCGCCTCATGGGTCTCCCGGTCGCGGCCGGCTACGACAGAGCCTGGATTCGAACCAGGATCTCTAGTGGCACAGCTAGCACTGCGATGCAGTGCCTTAGACCGCTGCGCCACTCAGGAGGCTGTCCTATTGGTGTCACCTGTGTCTACCTGTTCACCTGTGTATTTATGTCCTCACTTCCCTGTGTCCCCTTGCTCAGTTTTCTCTGTTAGTTTCTTTATGTCCAGCAGTACTACTCAGTGTCTGATCAGGGACCGATGTACAGGTACTTGAGAAGTGTTCTCCCTGTTGCGTTATTTGTTTCAGTCGTAGGTAGTATTTCATATTTTGGCTGTCAGCCGGTTTTTGGAGACTTATTTTCTCCGCCTTTCTTTTATCGTGATAAGTCTGTTATTTTGTATTCTGGCTTCGGGACCACCAGTAAAGATAATTTTTTCACCATCTACCTACTGTATATGCTGCACCGCACCTGGGTCACACCTCACACCAACCCTTACAAACACCACTAAGCATGGGGTACCAATAAGAAAGCGGCACCATGAAGACCAAGGAGCTCTCCAAACAGGTCAGGGACTAAGTTGTGGAGAAGTACAGATCAGGGTTGGGTTATAAAAAAATATCAGAAACTTTGAACATCCCACGGAGTACCATTAAATCCATTATTAAAAAATTGAAAGAATATGGCACCACAACAAACCTGCCAAGAGAGGGCCGCCCACCAAAACTCACGGACCAGGCAAGGAGGGCATTAATCAGAGAGGCAACAAAGAGACCAAAGATAACCCTGAAGGAGCTGCAAAGCTCCACAGTGGAGAATGGAGTATTTTGTCCATAGGACTACTTTAAGCTGTACATTCCACAGAGCTGGGGTTTACAGAAGAGTGGCCAGAAAAAAGCCATTGCTTAAAGAAAAAAATAAGCAAACACGTTTGGTGTTCGCCAAAAGGAATGTGGGAGACTCCCCAAACATATGGAAGAAGGTACTCTGGTCAGATGAGACTCAAATTTAGCTTTTTGGCCATCAAGGAAAACGCTATGTCTGGCGCAAACCCAACACCTCTCATCACCCAGAGAACACCATCCCCACAGTGAAGCATGGTGGTGTCAGCATCTGTGGGGATGTTTTTTCATCGGCAGAGACCGGGAAACTGGTCAGAATTGAAGGAATGATGGATGGATGTTTCAGTCTTCCAGAGATTTGAGACTGGGACGGAGGTTCACCTTCCAGCAGGACAATGACCCTAAGCATACTGCTAAAGCAACACTCGAGCGGTTTAAGGGGGAAACATTTAAATGTCTTGGAATGGCCTAGTCAAAGCCCAGACCTCAATCCAATTGAGAATCTGTGGTATGACTTAAAGATTGCGGAACCCATCCAACTTGAAGGAGCTGGAGCAGTTTTGCCTTGAAGAATGAGCAAAAATCCAAGTGGCTAGATGTGCCAAGCTTATAGAGACATACCCAAAGAGACTTGCAGCTGTAATTGCTGTAAAAGGTGGCTCTACAAAGTATTGACTTTGGGGGGGTGAATAGTTATGCACGCTCAAGTTCTGTTTTTTTGTCTTATTTCTTGTTTGTTTCACACCCAAATTTTTTTTGCATCTTTAAAGTGGTAGGGATGTTGTGTAAATCAAATGATACAAACTCCCCAAAACCAGGTTTTAAGGCAACAAAATAGGAAAAAATGCCAAGTGGGGTGAATACTTTCGCAAGCCACTGTACACTCACAGGCCGTTCACAAATGGATCTTCCCTACAGTCAGTGAGTCAAGTGGCCATGGCTAGCTATATAAAGCAGGCAGACAGGCATTGGGCATTCAGTTACTGTTCGATTGAACGTTGGGCAAAACAAGTGACCTAAGCGACTTTGAGCACGGTATGATCATTGGTGCCAGGCACGCCAGATCCAGTATCTCAGAAACGGCCTCCCTCCTGTTTTTTTCATGTACAACAGTGTCTAGGGTTTCCCGAGAATGGTGTGACAAACAAAAAACATAAAATCAGTGGCAGTCCTGTGGGCGAAAACAGCTTGTTGATGTGTGAGGTTGAAGGAGAATGGCAAGAATCATGAAAGCTAACAGGCAAGCCACAAACAGACCAATAACGGCGCAATACAACAGTGGTGTGCAGAACGGCATCTCGGAACTGACAACTTGTTGATCCATGTCACAGATGGGCTATTATAGCAGACGACCACACCGGGTTTAACTCCTATCAGCTAAAAACAAGAAAAGCGTCTCCAGTGGGCACGCGGTCACCAACACTGGACAATTGAGGAGAGGAAAAACATTGCCTGGTCCAAGGAATCCCGGTTCATGTTGCGTCATGCTGATGGCAGAGTCAAGATTTGGCATAAGCAGCATGAGTCCATGGATCCATCCTGCCTGGTGTGATTGGTGCAGGCAGGTGACTGTGGTGTACCGCCATCCAAACTGCAGCAACTGTGTGATGCCATCGCATCAGCATGGACCAATATCCCTGTGGAACGCTTTTCGAACTTGTAGAATCCATCCCCACAAACTATTCAGACTGTTCTGGAGGCAAAGGGTGGTCCGACCTGGTACTAGATGGGTGTACCTAATGACCTGTTTGGTGACACACATATACATAGTGATGACATCAAAACTATGAAATAACACATGTGGAATCACGTAGTAACCAAAAAAGTGTTAAACAAATCAAAATATATTTTATATTTGAGATCCTTCAAATAGCCACTCTTTGCCTTGATGACAGCTTTTCACACTCTTGGCATTCTCTCAACCAGCTTCATGAGGTAGTCACCTGGAATGCATTTCAATTAACAGGTGTGCCTTGTTAAATGTTCATTTGTGGAATTTATTTACTTCTTAATGCATTTGAGCCAATCAGTTGTGTTGTGACAAGGTAGGGTTGGTATACAGAAGATAGCCCTATTTGGTAAAAGACCAAGTCCATATTATGGCAAGATCAGCTCCAATAAGCAAAGAGAAATGACAGTCCACCATTACTTTAAGACATGAAGGTCAGTCATTCTGTAACATTTCAAGAACTTTGAAAGTTTCTTCAAGTGCGGTCGCAAAAACCATCAAGCAATTTGATGAAACTGGCTCTCATGAGGACCGCCACAGGAAAGGAAGACCCAGAGTTACCTCTGCTGTAGAGGATAAGTTCATTAGAGTTACCAGCCTCAGAAATTGCAGCCCAAATAAATGCTTCACAGAGTTCAAGTAACAGACACATCTCAACATCAACTGTTCAGAGGAGACTGCGTGAATCAGGCCTTCATGGTCGAATTGCTGCAAAGAAACCACTACTAAAGGACACCAATAATAAGAAGAGACTGGCTTGGGCCAAGAAACACGACCAATGGACATTAGACAGGTGGAAATCTGTCCTTTGGTCTGATGAGTCCAAATCTGAGATTTCTGGTTCCAACCGCCGTGTCTTTGTGAGATGCAGAGTAGATGAACGGATGATCTCCGCATGTGTAGTTCCCACCGTGAAGCATGGAAGGGGGTGTGATGGTGCTTTGCTGGTGACACTGTCAGTGATTTATTTAGAATTCAAGGCACACTTAAACAGCATGGCTACCAAAGCATTCTGCAGTGATACGCCATCCCATCTGGTTTGCGCTTACTGGGACTATCATTTGTTTTTCAACAGGACAATGACCCAACACACCTCCAGGCTGTGTAAGGGCTATTTGACAAAGAAGGAGAGTGATGAAGTGCTGAATCAGATGACCTGGCCTTCACAATCACCCGATTGTGTCCTTTAGTAGTGGTTTCTTTGCAGCAATTCGACCATGAAGACCTGATTCACGCAGTCTCCTCTGAACAGTTGATGTTGAGATGTGTCTGTTACTTGAACTCTGTGAAGCATTTATTTGGGCTGCAATCTGAGGTTCAGCTATTGTAATTAATTTATCCTCTGCAGCAGAGGTAACTCTGGGTCTTCCTTTCCTGTGGCGGTCCTCATGAGAGCTAGTTTCATCATGGCGCTTGATGGTTTTTGCAACTGCACTTGAAGAAACTTTAAAAGTTCTTGAAATGTTCCGGATTGACTGACCTTCATGTCTTAAAGTAATGATGGACTGTCATTTCCCTTTGCTTATTGGAGCTGTTCTTGCCATAATATGGACTTGGTCTTTTACCAAATAGGGCTATCTTCTGTATACCACCCCTACCTTGCCACAACACAAATGATTGGCTCAAACGCGTTAAGAAGGAAATAAATTCCACAAATTAACTTTTAAGAAGGCACACCTGTTAATGAAATGCATTCCAGGTGACTAACTCTGAAACTGGTGGAGAGAATGCCAAGAGTGTGCAAAGCTGTCATCAAGGCAAAGGGTGGCTACTTTGAAGAATCTCAAATATAAAATATACTTTGTTTAGTTTAAAACTTTTTTGGTTACTACATGATTCCATGTGTTACTTCATAGTTTTGATGTCTTCACTATTACTCCACAATGTAGAAAATAGTAAAAATAAAGAACTCAATTGGGAGGGGGAGATAAAAAGAGTAAAAATGATAAAATGTAAAAACCCTTCAATTAGTAGGTGTGTCCGAACTTTGGACTGGTACTGTATATATGTATAAATATGTATAGGTATATGTACATACTGAACAAAAATATAAACGCAACATGTAAAGTGTTGGTCCCCTGTTTCTTGAGTTGAAATAAAAGATCCCACAAATGTTCCATTTGTACAAACAGCTTATTTCTCTCAAAGTTTGTGCACAAATGTATTTACATTTATGTTAGTGAGCATTTCTCCTTTGCCAAGATAATCTATCCACCTGACAGGTGTTGTCACGCCCTGGCTCTGGGGACTCTTAAATGTTGAGCCAGGGTGTGGATTTTCCTATGTTTAGTTGTTCTATGTTTTCATTCTAGATCGTTTAGATCTATGTTGGTAAGGTGGTTTTCCCCAATCAGAGGCAGCTGTAGCTCGTTGTCTCTGATTGGGAACCATACTTAGGCAGCCTGTTTTCACTAGTCATTGTGGGATCTTGTTCCGTAAGGTTTGTTTTGGTGTTAACCTAGGACTTCACGTATCGTTTGGTTTGTTGTTTTGTTCGTGTGTGTACTTCAATAAAAGATGTACGGTTATCACGCTGCGCCCTTGGTCCGCTTCATCCTGTAACGATCGTGACAGGTGTGGCATATCAAGAAGCTGATTAAAGAGCATGATCATTACACAGGTGCACCGTGTGCTGGGGACAATAAAAGGCCACTCTAAAATGTGCAGTTTTGTCACAAAACACAATACCACAGATATCAAGTTGAGGGAGCATGCAATTGACATGCTGACTGCAGGAATGTCCACCAGAGCTGTTGCCAGAGATTTTTATGTTCATTTCTCTACCATAAGCTACCTCCAACGTCGTTTTAGAGAATTTGGCAGTACCTCCAACCGGCCTCACAACCGCAGACCACGTGTAACCACGCCAGCCTAGGACCTCCACATCTGGCTTCTTCACCCTGCGGGATCATCTGAGACCAGCCACCCGGACAGCTGATGAAACCGAGGAGTATTTCTGTCATGTGAAATCCATAGATTAGGCCCTAATTTATTTGTTTCAATTGATTGATTTCCTTATATGAACAGTAACTCAGGAAAATCGTTGCAATTGTTGTGTTTATATTCTTGTTCAATATACAGTGAGGGAAAAAAGTATTTGATCCCCTGCTGATTTTGTACGTTTGCCCACTGACAAAGAAATTATCAGTCTATAATTTTAATGGTAGGTTTATTTGAACAGTGAGAGACAGAATAACAACAACAAAATCCAGAATAACGCATGTCAAAAATGTTATAAATTGATTTGCATTTTAATGAGGGAAATAAGTATTTGACCCCTCTCAATCAGAAAGATTTCTGGCTCCCAGGTGTCTTTTATACAGGTAAAGCTGAGATTAGAGCACACTCTTAAAGGGAGTGCTCCTAATCTCAGCTTGTTACCGTATAAAAGACACCTGTCCACAGAAGCAATCAATCAATCAGATTCCAAACTCTCCACCATGGCCAAGACCAAAGAGCTCTCCAAGGATGTCAGGGACAAGATTGTAGACCTACACAAGGCTGGAATGGGCTACAAGACCATCGCCAAGCAGCTTGGTGAGAAGGTGACAACAGTTGGTGCGATTATTCGCAAATGGAAGAAACACAAAAGAACTGTCAATCTCCCTCGGCCTGGGGCTCCATGCAAGATCTCACCTCGTGGAGTTGCAATGATCATGAGAACGGTGAGGAATCAGCCCAGAACGACACGGGAGGATCTTGTCAATGATCTCAAGGCAGCTGGGACCATAGTCACCAAGAAAACAATTGGTAACACACTACGCCGTGAAGGACTGAAATCCTGCAGCGCCCGCAAGGTCCCCCTGCTCAAGAAAGCACATATACAGGCCCGTCTGAAGTTTGCCAATGAACATCTGAATGATTCAGAGGAGAACTGGGTGAAAGTGTTGTGGTCAGATGAGACCAAAATCGAGCTCTTTGGCATCAACTCGCCGTGTTTGGAGGAGGAAGAATGCTGCCTATGACCCAAAGAACACCATCCCCACCCTCAAACATGGAGGTGGAAACATTATGCTTTGGGGTTTTTCTGCTAAGGGGACAGGACAACTTCACCGCATCAAAGGGACGATGGATGGGGCCATGTACCATCAAATCTTGGGTGAGAACCACCTTCCCTCAGCCAGGGCATTGAAAATGGGTCGTGGATGGATATTCCAGCATGACAATGACCCAAAACACACGGCCAAGGCAACAAAGGAGTGGCTCAAGAAGAAGGACATTAAGGTCCTGGAGAGGCCTAGCCAGTCTCCAGACCTTAATCCCATAGAAAATCTGTGGAGGGAGCTGAAGGTTCGAGTTGCCAAACGTCAGCCTCGAAACCTTAATGACTTGGAGAAGATCTGCAAAGAGAAGTGGGACAATATCCCTCCTGAGATGTGTGCAAACCTGGTGCCAACTACAAGAAATGTCTGACCTCTGTGATTGCCAACAAGGGTTTTGCCACCAAGTACTAAGTAATGTTTTGCAGAGGGGTCAAATACTTATTTCCCTCATTAAAATGAAAATCAATTTATAACATTTTGACATCCGTTTTACTGGATTTTTGTCTCTCACTGTTCAAATAAACCTACCATTAAAATTACAGACTGATCATGTCTTTGTCAGTGGGCAAACGTACAAAATCAGCAGCAGGGGATCAAATACTTTTTACCCTCACTGTATATATATATATATATATATATATATATATATATATACATACATACACACTACCGGTCAAATGTTTTAGAACACCTACTCATTCAAGTGTTTTTCTACATTGTAGAATAATAGTGAAGACATCAAAACCAAGAAATAACACATTTGGAATCATGTAGTAACCAAAAAGTGTTAAACAAATGAAAATATATTTTATATTTGAGATTCTTAAAATAGCCACCCTTTGCCTTGATGACAGCTTTGCATATATTACATATATACACATACATATATATTACATGACCAAATGTATGTGGACACCTGCTCGTCGAACATCTCATTCAAAATCATGGGCATTAATATGGTTCCCCCTTTAGAGCTATAACAGCCTCCACTCTTCTGGGAAGGCTTTCCACTAGATGTTGGAACATTGCTGCGGGGGACATGCTTCCATTCAGCCACAAGAGCATTAGTGAGGTCGGGCACTTATGTTGGGCGATTAGGCATGGCTCGCAGTCAGCGTTCCAATTCATCCCAAAGGTGTTCGATGGAGTTGAGGTCAGGGCTATGTGCAGGCCAGTCAAGTTCTTCCACACCGATCTCGACAAACCATTTCTGTATGGACCTCGCTTTGTGAACGGGGCATTGTCATGCTGAAACAGGAAAGGGGCTTCCCAAACTGTTGCAACAAAGTTGGAAGCACAGAATCGTATAGAATGTCATTGTAAGCTGTAGCGTTAAGATTTGCCTGCACTGGAACTAAGGGGGCCGAGCCCGAACCATGAAAAAACAGCCCCAGACCATTATTCCTTCTCCAGTGAACTTTACAGTTGGCACTATGCATTGGGGCAGGTAGCGTACTCCTGGCATTCGCCAAACCCAGATTCGTCCGTCTGACTGCCAGATGGTGAAGCGTGATTCATCACTACAGAGAACGCGTTTCCACTGCTCCAGAGTCCAATGGCGGCAAGCTTTACACCACTCCAGCCGACGCTTGACATTGCGCATGGTAATCTTTGGCTTGGGCGGCTGCTCGGCCATGGAATGCATTTCATAAAGCTCCCGCCGAACAGTTATTTTGCTGAGGTTGCTTCCAGAGGCAGTTTAGAACTCGGTAGTGAGTGTTGCAGTCGAGGACAGACGATTTTTACGCGCTACACGTTTCAGCACTCGGTGGTCCCGTTCTGTGAGCTTGTGTGGCCTACCACTTCGCGGCCGAGCCTGTGTTGCTCCTAGACGTTTCCACTTCACAATAACAGCAATAACGTGCAGTTGACCGGGGCAACTATAGCAGGGCAGATGAATGATAATTGCAAGGGTAAGTATTTTAACATTTTAAAAATAATACATATGGTAGATAGTTGTTCATTTTTTTTATTTTTTATTTTTTTTATTTAACCTTTATTTAACCAGGTAAACCAGTTGAGAACAAGTTCTCATTTACAACTGCGACCTGGCCAAGATAAAGCAAAGCAGTGCTATAAAAACAACAACACAGAGTTACATGTGGGGTAAAACAAAACAAAGTCAAAAAATACAACAGAAATACATATATATACAGTGTGTGCAAATTTAGCAAGTTATGGAGGTAAGGCAATAAAATAGGCTATAGTGCAAAATAATTACAATTAGTATTAACACTGGAATGATAGATGTGCAAGAGATGATGTGCAAATAGAGATACTGGGGTACAAATGAGCAAAATAAATAACAATATAGGGATGAGGTAGTTGGGCGGGCTAATTTCAGATGGGCTGTGTACAGGTGCAGTGGTCGGTAAGGTGCTCTGCCAACTGATGCTTAAAGTTAGTGAGGGAGATAGGTGTCTCCAGCTTCAGAGATTTTTGCAATTTGTTCCAGTCATTGGCAGCAGAGAACTGGAAGGAATTGCGGCCAAAGGAGGTGTTGGCTTTGGGGATGACCAGTGAGATATACCCGCTGGAGCGCAGACTATGGGTGGGTGTTGCTATGGTGACCAATGAGCTAAGATAAGGCGGGGATTTGCCTAGCAGTGATTTATAGATGGCCTGGAGCCAGTGGGTTTGGCGACGAATATGTAGTGAGGACCAGCCAACAAGAGCGTACAGGTCACAGTGGTGGGTAGTGTATGGGGCTTTGGAGACAAAACGGATGGCACTGTGATAGACTACATCCAATTTGCTGAGTAGAGTGTTGGAGGCTATTTTGTAAATGACATCGCCGAAGTCAAGGATCGGTAGGATAGTCAGTTTTACGAGGGCATATTTGGCAGCATGAGTGAAGGGAGGCTTTGTTGAAATAGGAAACCGATTCTAGATTTAACTTTGGATTGGAGATTCTTAATGTGAGTCTGGAAGGAGAGTTTACAGTCTAACCAGACACCTAGATATTTGTAGTTGTCCACATACTCTAGGTCAGACCCGTCGAGAGTAGTGATTCTAGTCGGGTGGGCGGGTGCAAGCAGCGTTCGGTTGAAGAGCATGCATTTAGTTTTACTAGTGTTTAAGAGCAGTTGGAGGCTACTGAAGGAGTGTTGTATGGAATTGAAGCTCGTTTGGAGGTTTGTTAACACAGTGTCCAATGAAGGGCCAGATGTATACAAAATGGTGTCGTCTGCGTAGAGGTGGATCTGAGAGTCACCAGCAGCAAGAGCGACGTCATTGATATACACAGAGAAAAGAGTCGGCCCAAGAATTGAACCCTGTGGCACCCCCATAGAGACTGCCATAGGTCCAGACAACAGGCCCTCCGATTTGACACATTGAACTCTATCTGAGAATTAGTTGGTGAACCAGGCGAGGCAGTCATTTGAGAAACCAAGGCTATTTAGTCTGCCAATAAGAATGCGGTGGTTGACAGAGTCAAAGCCTTGGCCAGGTCAATGAAAACGGCTGCACAGTACTGTCTATTATCGATCGCGGGGTTATAATATCGTTTAGGACCTTGACGTGGCTGAAGTGCACCCATGACCAGCTCGGAAACCGGATTGCATAGCGGAGAAGGTACGGTGGGATTCGAAATGGTCGGGTGATCTGTTTGTTGACTTGGCTTTCAAAACTTTTGAAAGGCAGGGCAGGATGGATATGGGTCTGTAACAGTTTGGATCTAGAGTGTCACCCCCTTTGAAGAGGGGGATGACCGCGGCAGCTTTCCAATCTCTGGGGATCTCAGACGTTACGAAAGAGAGGTTGAACAGGCTAGTAATAGGGGTTGCGACAATTTCGGCGGCTAGTTTTAGAAAGAAAGGGTCCAGATTGTCTAGCCCAGATGATTTGTAGGGGTCCAGATTTTGCAGCTCTTTTAGAACATCAGCTGTCTGGATTTGTGTGAAGGAGAAGCGGGGGGCATGGGCAAGTTGCAGCGGAGGGTGCAGAGCTGGTGGCCGGGGTAGTGGTAGCCAGGTGGAAAGCATGGCCAGCCGTAGCAAAATGCTTGTTGAAATTCTCGATTATTGTAGATTTATCGGTGGTGATAGTGTTTCCTAGCCTCAGTGCAGTGGGCAGCTGGGAGGAAGTGCTCTTATTTTCCATGGACTTTACAGTGTCCCAAAACTTTTGGAGTTAGTGCTACAGGATGCAAATTTCTGTTTGAAAAGGTTAGCCTTTGCTTTCCTAACTGCTTGTGTATATTGGTTCCTAACTTCCCCCTGAAAAGTTGCATATCGCAGGGGCTATTTGATGCTAATGCAGTACGCCACAGGATGTTTTTGTGCTGGTCAAGGGGCAGTCAAGTCTGAGGAGAACCAGGGGCTATATCGTTCTTAGTTCTGTATTTTTTTGAATGGGGCATGTCTATTTAAGATTGAGAGGAAATTACTTTTAAAGAACAACCAGGCATCCTCTACTGACGGAATGAGATCTATATCCATCCAGGATACCTGGGCCAGGTCAATTAGGAAGGCCTGCTCGCTGAAGTGTTTTTGGGAGCGTTTGACAGTGATGAGGGGTGGTCGTTGACCTTCCCACATTATAATTGGAAGAGGAAGTGTAAACTCTAACATAGCCTATTAGCTTGAAAGGTAACTCCAAACACATTTTCGACAAAAGAGCAGCTGTTTAGCTGATTAAACAAAGGTTAGGCATGTGTTGGCAAAATGTATGTCCAAGTCAATAAAGTTTACCAGCAGCCAGCAGCACTTCTGCTGCACTGGTAGCCTATTCACGGGTGCTTTTTCAAAGCCTATGTCAGATACTCCAGTGAGTGTAATTGGCTCCAATGAGTGTAATTTGCTCAATATTAGGAGTTGAGAAATAAAGTTGACATCATTAGAAAGAAGATATTCCTCCTATTTTCTACTGTAGGAATGTAATTCCAAATTTGTTTATTCTGTTGTTGCTAGCGATATTCATAAAAACATTGAACTAATACAAAATGTTTCTATTTTTTTGGACCCCCTGCAGTACCTGCAGTCCCCCCATTTGAATTCCCCTGTTCTATAGGCATCATCAAGTGTTATCATCCACTCCTTTAACCGTTTTGTGACTAAAGTGGTCCTGTGTGACTCAGTCGGTAGAGCTTGGCGCTTGCAACTCCAAGGGTTGTGGGTTCGATTCTGCTGGGGCCACCCATACGTACAATGAATACATAATTAAGTTGATTAGGATACAATAATCTGCTAATTGGCATATATTAAAGGCTTACACTCAATAATTGAATGACAGGCACAGAAAACACCTGATTCACACATAATAAGAATGCTATCTGAAACAGTTGATTACACACACTTTGTCACCATCCTGACAGTGCCTAAAGAAAGTCTACACCCCTTGGATTTCGCTCACATTTTATTGTGGGATTAAAATGGATTTAATTGTAAAAAAATTGTCAATGATCTACACAAAATACTCTGTAATGTCAAAGTGGAATATTTCTACTATATATTCTAAAGATTCATGAAAAATAAAACATCTGTATTTGAATTTATTATGGATCCCCATTAACTGCTGCCAAGGCTGCAGCTACTCTTCCTGGGGTCCGGCAAAATTAAGGCAGTTATACAATTTTAAAAACATTACAATACATTCATAACAGATTTCACAACACACTATGTGTGTGAACTCAGGCCCCTACTCCACTATCACATGTCTACAACACAAACTCCATGTGTGTGTATAGTGCTTATGTTATCATGTGTGTATGCATGTGTCTGTGCCTATGTTTGTGTTGCTTCACAGTCCCCACTGTTCCATAAGGTGTCTTTTTATGTTTTTTAAATCTGATTCTACTGCTTGCATCAGTTACCTGATGTGGAATAGAGTTCCATGTAGTCATGGCTCTATGTAGTACTGTGCGCCTCCCATAGTCTATTTGGGGACTGTGAAGAGAACTCTGGTGGCATGTCTTGTGGGGTATGCATGGGTGTCTGAGCTGTGTGCTAGTCGTTTAAACAGACAGCTCTGTGATTTCAACATGTCAATACCCTCTCACAAATACAAGTAGTGATGAAGTCAACCTCTCCTCCACTTTGAGCCAGGAGAGATTGACAGGCATATTATTCATGTTAGCTCTCTGTGTACATCCAAATGCCAGCCGTGTTGCCCTGTTCTGAGCCAATTGCAACAGTAGTCCAGGTGCGACAAAATCTAGAGGCCTGTAGGGCCTGCCTTGTTGATGGTGCTGTTAAGAAGGTAGAGCAGCGCTTTATTATTGACAGACTTCTCCCCATCTTAGCTACTGTTGTATCAATATGTTTTGACCATGACAGTTTACAATCCAGGGTTACTCCAAGCAGTTTAGTCACCTCAACTTGCTCAATTTCCACATTATTCATTACGAGATGTAGTTGAGGTTTAGGGTTTAGTGAATTATTTGTCCCAAATAAAACTAACTTCAGTTCTTTGTTAAGTGTTGCAGTCATTTCAGTTGCTGTAGTAGCTGACGTGTATAGTGTGGAGTCATCCGCATACATAGACACATTGGCTTTACTCAAAGCCAGTGGCATGTCGTTAGTAAAGATTGAAAAAGTAAGGGGCCTATACAGCTAACCTGGGAAATTCCTGATTCTAACTGGATTATGTTTGAGAGACTTCATTAAAGAATACCCTCTGTGTTCTGTTAGACAAGTAACTCTTTATCCACATTATAAACTCAGCAAAAAAGAAACGTCCTCTCACTGTCAACTGCGTTAATTTTCAGCAAACTTAACATGTATAAATATGTGTATGTACATAAACAAGATTCAACAACAGACATAACACTGAACAAGTTCCACAGACATGTGACTAACAGAAATGGAATAATGTGTCCCTGAACCAAGGGGGGTAACAGTATCTGGTGCTAACAGTAACAGTATCTGGTGTGGCCACCCAGCTGCATTAAGTACTGCAGTGCATCTCCTCCTCATGGACTGCACCAGATTTGCCAGTTCTTGCTGTGAGATGTTACCCCACTCTTCCGCCAAGGCACCTGCAAGTTCAGGACATTTCTTGGGGGAATGGCCCTATCCCTCACCCTCCGATCCAACAGGTCCCTGACGTGCTCCAGGCTCTTCACTGGCCATGGCAGAACACTGACATTCCTGTCTTGCAGGAAATCACGCACAGAACGAGCAGTGTGGCTGGTGGCATTGTCATGCTGGAGGGTAATGTCAGGATGAGCCTGCAGGAAGGGTACCACATGAGGAGGAGGACGTCTTTCCCTGTAACGCACAGCGTTGAGATTGCCTGCAATGACAACAAGCTCAGACCGATGATGCTGTGACACACCGCCCCAGACCATGACGGACCCTCCACCTCCAAATCAATCCCGCTCCAGAGTACAGGCCTGGTGTAACGCTCATACCTTGACGATAAACGCGAATCCGACCATCACCCCTGGTGAGTCAAAACCAGACTCGTCAGTGAAGAGCACTTTGCCAGCCTGTCTGATCCAGCGACGGTGGGTTTGTGCCCATAGGGACATTGTTGCCGGTGATGTCTGGTAAGGACCCGCCTTACAACAGGCCTACAAGCCCTCAGTCAAGCCTTTCTCAGTCTATTGCGGACAGTCTGAGCACTGATGGAGGGATTGTGAGTTCCTGGTGTAACTTGGGCAGTTGTCATTGCCATCCTGTACCTTCCCGCAGGTGTGCGGGATGTACCGATCCTGTGCAGGGTTGTTACACGTTGTCTGCCACTGCGAGGACGATCAGCTGTCCGTCCTGCCTCCCTGTAGCACTGTCTTAGGCATCTAACAGTACGGACATTGCAATTTATTGCCCTGGACATTTGCAGTCCTCATGCCTCCTTGCAGCATGCCCAAGGCACGTTCACGCAGATGAGCAGGGACACTGGGCATCTTTCTTTTGGTGTTTTTCAGAGTCAGTAAAAAGACCTCTTTAGTGACCAAGTTTTCTTAACTGTGACTAATTGCCTACCGTCTGTAAGCTGTTAGTGTCTTAACGACCTCCACAGGTCCATTAATTGTTTATGGTTCATTGAACAAGCATGGGAAACAGTGTTTAAACCCTTTACAATGAAGATCTGTGAAGTTATTTGGATTTTTACGAATTATCTTTGAAAAAGACAGGGTCCTGAAAAAGGTTTTGCGAGTTTAGCAGGGGGTGTAAAGCCATAACACATACGTTTTTCCAGCAGCAGACTATGATCGATAATGTCAAAAGCTGCACTGAAGTCTAACAAGACAGCCCCCACAATCATTTTTATCATCAATTTCTCTCAGCCAATCATCAGTCATTTGTGTAAGTGCTGTGCTTGTTGAGTGTCGTTCCCTATAAGCGTGCTGAAAGTCTGTTTACTGTGAAATAGCATTGTATCGGGTCAAACACAATTTTTTCCAGAAGTTTACTAAGGGTTGGTAACTGGCTGATTGGTCAGCTATTTGAGCCAGTAAAGGGGGCTTTACTATTCTTGGGTAGCGGAATGACTTTAGCTTCCTCCAGGGGCCTGAGGGTAATACACACTTTCTAGTAGGCTTAAATTGAAGATGCTGGCAAATAGGGTGGAATATCGTCCGCTATTATCCTCAGAATGTTCCATCCAGCACTGTCAGACCCTGGTGGCTTGGCATTGTTGATAGACAACAATACTTTTTTCACCTCTTCCACACTGACTTTACGGAATTCCAAAAGTACAATTCTTGTCTTTCATAATTTGGTCAGATATACTTGGATGTAAGTTGTGTCAGCATTTGCTGTTTGCATGTCATACCTAAGTTTGTTTATCTTCCAATTAAAAAGTCGTTAAAGTAGTTGGCTATATCAGTGGGTTTTGTGATGAATGAGCCATCTGATTCATTGAATGATGGAGCCGAGTTTGTCTTTTTCCCCAAAATGTAATTTAAGGTGCTCCAAAGCTTTTACTATCATTCTTTGATTTCATTTATTTTTGTTTCATAGTATAGTTTATTTTTAGTTTTATTAAGTTTAGTCACATGATTTCTTAATTTGCAGTATGTTTGCAAATCAGTTGGGCTGCCAGACTTATTTGCCATACCTTTTGCCTCATCCCTCTCAACCATACAATTTCTAAATTCCTCATCAATCCAAGGGGCTTTAACATTTTTACAGTCATTTTCTTAATGCGGCGTGCTTATTAGTAACTGGAGTAAGCAATTTCATAAATGTGTCAAGTGCAGCGTCTGGTTGCTCCCTCATTACACACCACAGACCAGCAAATATTCTTTACATTATCAACATAAGAATCACTACAAAACTTATTGTATGACCTCTTATAGACTATATTAGGCCCAGCCTTTGGAACTTTGGTTTTCCTAGATATAGTTACTCCATAGTGATCACTACATCCTATGGATTTGGATACTGCTTTAATGCAAATGTATGCACCATTAGTAAATATGTGATCAATACATGTTGATGATTTCATTCCTGTGCTGTTTGTAAATACCCTGGTAGGTTGACTGACAACCGGGTTGCAGGCACTGGTTACAGTTTGAAGTTCTTTCTTGAGTGGACAGCTTGATGAAAGCCAGTCAATATTTAAATCACCCAGAAAATATACTTCTCTGTTGATATCACATACAATATCAAACATTTCACACATATTATCCAGATACTGACTGTTAGCACTTGGTGGTCATAGCAGCTTCCCACAAGAATGGCCTTAAGGTGAGGCAGATGAACCTGTAGCCATATTACTTCAACAGTATTTAACGATGAGATCGTCTGAGATCGTTGGGTCTGCAACACTGTTGGCATTTCTATATTTTCGGTAGATGTTATAACCATGTATTGCTACCACTGTATCATCAAAGGTATTATCTAAGTGAGTTTCAGAGATAGTCAGAATATGAATGACATCTGTTACAAGCAAGTTATTGACTTCATGGACCTTGTTTCTCAGACTGCATATGTTAATATGGGCTATCTTTAGCACCTTCCCTCTGGGTTGTTGATTGTTTTCAATGTTTTACTGGGAAGCTTATCCGAAGTAGACTTGTTCATGTTATTTATATTGGAGCTGATAGTAGCTCAGTTGGTAGAGCATGGCGCTTGCAACGCCAGGGTTGTGGGTTCGTTTTTTAGGGGCCAGTATGAAAATATATGCACTCACTAACTGTAAGTCGCTTCTGGATAAGAGCGTCTGCTAAATGACTAAAAATGTAAAAATGTAATAGTGCATGGTGAGCTGCACACAGTGGACTTCCTACTAGGGCACACCGCCTCCGCACTAACAGTGTAACTCTGGCTCATAATTACTGTAGACAATAGCTGCTTAGGATCAACAGAGGTATTCAGGGCAATTAGGGGGATATAAATTAAGTTACTTACATTGTGTCTGCCAACGCCCTAGGATAATGTATATTTGATGCAGCATTATGACGACTCATTGTCACAATGGAAGGGATTAACTGAGCTGGTCTTGGGTCATTGATAAGTCATTGTTTCAACGCAGCCTTGAAATGCGTGGACAGAGTCCAGGAGCCAAGATGATTTGGATGGACTCCATCCTTCCTGTAGAGTATCTTCTGTTTCCAGAAGGTGTCAGTTATCTATAAAAAGTGATTCCAGCAGAGCTACAGTACTCTTTAAGCCAGATGTGTAACGCTAGTAGCCTGCTGAATCTTTCACACCCGCAGCCCAACGGATGGTACTGGACCAGAAATGTTTGGCCGTTTTTTGGAGTCTTTTAATGCTAAAATCAGTTCCTTAAAATCCATTTTCAGATTTTCCGAGCTAGCCCTCCTGATGTCGTTTGAACCCACAGACAGCGTCAGCTCCGGCATCTGTCGTCAGAAATGTCGGAAGCAGCCTTGTGATGTTTCTGTACTCGTGCTCCTGGGTAGCACAGGGTTTTTGCATTGGGGATCGAGATGTTTCTCACATTAATATACCTTGATAAGATAATTATTCACCCCCTGAGTGTACATGTTAGAAAGCACCTTTGGCAGCGATGACAGCTGAGTCTTCTTGGGTAAGTCTCATAAGAGCTTTGCACACCTGTACTGCGCAATATTTGCACATTATTATTTTCAAAATTATTCAAGCTCTGTCAAAGTGATGGGGATAAAGGCTAGACAGACATTTTCAAGTCTTGCCATAGATTTTCAAGTAGATTTAAGTCAAAACTGTAACTTGGCCACTCAGGAACATTCACTGTCTTCTTGGTAAGCAACCAGTGTAGATTTGGCTTTGTGTTGTAGGTTATTGTCCTAATCAAAGGTGAATTGCTTTCCCAGTGTCTGGTGTAAAGCAGACTGAAGCTGGTTTTCCTCTAGGATTTTGCCTGTGCTTAGCTCCATCCCGTTTATTTTCATTATGAAAAACACCCAGTATTTGCCGATGTCAAGCATACCCATACCAATGATGCAGCCACCACAATGCTTGGAAAATAAGGAGGCAGTTACTCAGTGATGTGTTGTGTTGGATTTGCCCCAATCAAAAGGCTTTGCATTTAGTATAAAAAGTGTATTTTACCATATTTTTACCATATTTTTTGCAGTATTACTTTAGTGCCTTGTTGCACACATATGCATGTTTTGGAATATTTTGATTCTGTATATTTGTATTCTTCTTTTCACTCTGTCATTTAGGTCATTATTGTGGAGTCACTACAATGTTGTTGATTCATCTTCTCCCATCACAGCCATTGAACTCTGTAGCTGTTTTAAAATCACTAATGGCCTCATGGTGACATCCCTAAGCAGTTTCCTTATTATCCTGCAGCTCAGTTCAGAAGGACGGGTGGTTTAATACATCATCCACACCGTAATTATTAACCTGACCATGCTTAAAGATATATTCAATGTCTTCTTTATGAGGCTTTGTAGTTGAATCTGTGGTTGAATTTCAATACTTGACTGAGGGACCTTACAGATGTTGTATGTATTGAGGACAGAGGAAGGTGTAGTCATTGAAATCATGCCAACCCCTATTATTTCACAAAGAGTGAGTCCATATAACGTATTATGTGATTTGTTAAGCCACATTTTACTTCTGAACTAATGTAGGATTGCCTAAACAAATGGGGCAAATTATTATGTAACGACTATATTTAGTTATTTAATTGTTCTTAAATTGTAAAAAAAAAAAATAGAAAAAGAAAGATAATAATCTTTTTATATATATATATATATATATATATATATATATATATATATATATATACACAGTATATTATTCAGTACCAGTCAAAAGTTTGGACACACCTACTCATTCAAGGGTTTTTCTTTATTTTTACTATTTTCTACATTGTAGAACAATAGTGAAGACGTCAAAACTATGAAATAACACATATTGAATCATGTAGTAACCATAAAAGTGTTAAACAAATACAAATAACTTTAAATAATATTTGATGACAGCTTTGCACACTCTTGACATTCTCTCAACAAGCTTCATGAGGTAGTCATCTGGAATGCATTTCAATTAACAGGTGTGACTTCTTAAAAGTTAATTTGTGGAATTTATTTCCCTCTTACTGCGTTTGAGGCAATCAGTTGTGTTGTGACAAGGTAGGGGGGTTATACAAAAGATAGCCCTATTTGGTAAAAGACCAAGTCCATATTATGGCAAGAACAGCTCAAATAAGCAAAGAGAAAGCGATTCCAACCGCCGTGTCTTTGTGAGACGCGGTGTGGGTGAACGGATGATCTCCGCATGTGTATTTCCCAGCGTAAAGCATGGAGGAGGAGGTGTTATGTTGTGGGGGGTGCTTTGCTGGTGACACTGTCTGTGATGTATTTAGAATTCTAGGCACACTTAACCAGCATGGCTACCACAGCATTCTGCAGCTATACGCCATCCCATCTGGTTTGGGCTTAGTGGGACTATCATTTGTTTTTCAACAGGACTTGATGTCTCCTGAGTGGCGCAGTGGTCTAAGGCCCTGCATCGCAGTGCTAGCTGTGCCACTAGAGATCCTGGTTCGAATTAAGGCTCTGTCATAGCCGGCCGTGACTGGAGAACCCATGGGGCGGCGCACAATTGGCCCAGTGTCGTCCAGGGTAGGGGGAGGGAATGGCCGGCAGGGATGTAGCTCAGTTGGTAGAGCATGGCGTTTGCAACGCCAAGGTTGTGGGTTCAATTCCCATGGGGGGCCAGTATGAAAAATAAAAAATGTATGCACTCAGTAACTGTAAGTCACTCTGGATAAGAGCGTCTGCTAAATGACAAAAATGTAAAGTAAAATGTAGGACAATGACCCAACACACCTCCAGGCTGTGTAAGGGCTATTTTACCAAGAATGAGAGTGATGGAGTGCTGCATCAGATGACCTGGCCTCCACAATCCCCCGACCTCAACCCACTTGAGATGGTTTGGGATGAGTTGGACCTCAGAGTAAAGGAAAAGCAGCCAACAAAAAATAAAGAAAAATCCTGTAATGAGAAGGTGTGTCCAAACTTTTGACCAGTACTGTATATATATATATATAGTGAAAAAGGGTGCAGAATTTTAGATTCTTGAAAGTAGCCACACTTTGCCTTGATGACAGCTTTGCACACTCTTGGCATTCTCGTGGCATTGGTGAAGTTGATGTTGAGATGTGTCTGTTACTTGAACTCTGTGAAGCATTTATTTGGGCTGCAATTTCTGAGGCTGGTAACTCTAATGAACTTACAGTTGAAGTCAGAAGTTTACATACACCTAAGCCAAATACATTTAAACTCAGTTTTTCACAATTCCTGACATTTAATCCTAGTAAAAATTCCCTGTTTTAGGTCAGTTAGGATCATCACTTTATTTTAAGAATGTGAAATGTCAGAATAAAAGTAGAGAGAATTATTTATTTCAGCTTTTATTTATTTAATCACATTCCCCAGTAGGTCAGAAGTTTACATACACTCAATTAGTATTTGGTAGCATTGCCTTTAAATTGTTTAACCTGGGTCAAACGTTTCGGATAGCCTTCAACAAGCTTCCCAAAATAATTTGGGTGTATTTTGGCCCATTCCTCCTGACAGAGCTGGTGTAACTGAGTCAGGTTGATAGGCCTCCTTGCTCACACACGCCTTTTCAGTTCTGCCCACACATTTTCTATAGGATTGAGGTCAGGGCTTTGTGATGGCCACTTTGTTGTCCTTAAGCCATTTTTCCACAACTTTGGAAGTATCCTTGGGGTCATTGTACATTTGGAAGACCCATTTGCGACCAGCTTTAACTTCCTGACTGATGTCTTGAGATGTTGCTTCAATATATCCATGTAATTTTCCTTCCTCATGATGCCATCTATTTTGTGATGTCCACCAGTCCCTCCTGCAGCAAATCAGCCCCACAGCATGATGCTGCGACCCCCGTGCTTCACGGTTGGGATGGTGTTCTTCGGCTTGCAAGCCACCCCCTTTTTCTTCCAAACATAACGATGGTCAATATGGCCAAACAGTTCTATTTTTGTTTCATCAGACCAGAGGACATGTCTCCAAAAGTACGATCTTTGTCCCCATGTGCAGTTGCAAACCGTAGTCTGGTTTTTTTTATGGCAGTTTTGGAGCAGTGGCTTCTTCCTTGCTGAGTGGCCTTTCAGGTTATGTCGATATAGGACTTGTTTTACTATGGATATAGGTACGTTTGTACCTGTTTCCTCTTGCATCTTCACAAGGTCCTTTGCTGTTGTTCTGGGATTGATTTGCACTTTTCGCACCAAAGTACGTTCAATCTTTAGGAGACAGAACGCGTCTCCTTCCTGAGTGGTATGACGGCTGCATGGTCCCATGGTGTTTATACTCTTGTACTATTGTTTGTACAGATGAACGTGGTACCTTCAGGCGTTTGGAAATTGCTCCCAAGGATGAACCAAATTTGTGGAGGTGTACAATTTTTTTTCTGAGGTCTTGGCTGATTTCTTTAGATTTTCCCATGATATCAAGCAAAGAGGCACTGAGTTTGAAGGTAGGCCTTGAAATACATCCACAGGTACACCTCCAGTTGACTCAGATGCTTCTAAAGCCATGACATCATTTTCTGGAATTTTCCAAGCTGTTTAAAGGCACAGTCAACTTAGTTTATGTAAACTTCTGACCCACTGGAATTGTGATACAGTGAATTATATGTGAAATAATCTGTCTGTAAACAATTATTGGAAGAATTACTTGTGTCATGCACAAAGTAGATGTCCTAACCGACTTGACAAAACTATAGTTTGTTAAAAATAAATTTGTGGAGTGGTTGAAAAACTAGTTTTAATGACTCAACCTAAGTGTATGTAAACTTCCGACTTCAACTGTATATAGA
Source organism: Coregonus clupeaformis (assembly GCF_020615455.1). NCBI lineage: Eukaryota > Metazoa > Chordata > Actinopteri > Salmoniformes > Salmonidae > Coregonus > Coregonus clupeaformis. Next base: position 92,719,630 of record NC_059192.1, read on the forward strand.
GAGATATTTTATGTATCATTAAGGCAAATGTAGGGAGATGCCAAAGGTAAAATATAATAAACATGTTTGATATTTTATAATCCAGATGCATGCTTAAATAAGGAATATAGCCAATGCAGTATGTAACTGTGTTTTAATGAATGTATGTATATTATTTTTTAAGAAAGGGCCTGAGCCACGCAACCAATAGAATGAGAGGCTTCATATAGAAAAGTATGACCTTTTGGAGTGGACCATGTGTGACAGCTGGACGTTGAAAGAGAAGGGTGGTGCAGAACTAAAATAAGTTAGGAATTTGCCATAAGGGGAGTAACTGTATATGCTATGTAAGCATGTTTGTGTATTTGTGTGTGTATAAAAGGGATCTCTAAGCCAAAGAGAGACAGTTGTTCCATGGAACTGCTAGGCTTTTGTTATTAGATAACAAAGTAACATTTTTGGATTCACAAGCTCCAGTTTCTTGAGAGATATTTTTGAGTTGACTACTTTTCAGTCAAATATTTCTACCACATAAATGGTGAGCGTTGCCAGGAGTTGAAAACAGGGACCAGAGATGGTGAACATCTGCGGTTGTGAAACGGCTTGGACGGACCATACAAACAAAAGCGGACGCTTAAAAAAAAAAAAAGTAAGCCAAGTTCTTACTTATATAGTATAACGTTTGTGTGGTTCGATCCGGGGCCCGGCCTCAGCTGCAGAATACCAAGTAGGTCTCTCCAAATTTAAGAACCAGAAAATTAGAGACTGGGAGCTTTTGGATTTAAAATGCATGTTAAATGATGAAAAGCCTCGAGGGTTACAATAAGTAGAAAATAGTTTAAATCTGCTCAGTCCAAGTAGGTGGATGGTCTGCTTGGGTTGGTGTGGTTCAGTCATTGTGGTTGAGTGGGGTGGGTTATCTGTCTCATTTGAGTTGATCATTTGGTCAGTATGATTGCATCTGTTTGACTAAACCCACTGTTTTGTCTGACGCGTCTTGTACTCGTCGATGTCACTCGGTTGTTCGTCTGAACCGCTTGTTCAAATCATTTGATTCATTTGTTCGTCCTGCTGGTCATTCTGTTTGATCCATTGTGATTTGATTGGTTGTGGTCAAGTTGGATGATTCATCTGTCTCATTCAGGTTGCTCATCTGGACAGTCTGATCGATCTGTATGATTCGATTGCTCAATTCGTGCATTCAATCATCGGGGTCACTCGGCTGCTCATCTGATGCATCTGTTCGATTCGGTCGATTCATTTGATTCATCTTGCTGATCACTTTGTCTGGGTCATTTCGGCATGGGCGGCTGTCCATCTGGTTGAACGATCACAAAATAACATGGTAGAAAGCCCTACAGATACCGCTCTAAACGTGGACGGGAAGTGAATCGTTTTGAGGACTGCTTAGGTAGGGAAATCCTGTATAAATATCGCTTTTTCTCTGTGTCGAGGAAGTGAATCAGAGAAGCAGGGCAGAATTTATAGGTCGCATAGGAAAGCGTAGGATAGGTAGAAGTCCAGGTGTGTCGAGAAGTGTATCACCTAGGGGGCTATATAAATAGAAATCCTGTATAAAACTGTTTTTCTTGTGTCGAGGAAGTGTATCAAGAAGGGTTTAAGTTTACAGGTAACTTAGACAAGTGCGTGAAAGAGTGAGAGTGCAAGTGAGTGTGAAAGTCTCTGTCCTTGGTGGGGAAAGGTTGACGCACCTTTCCTGGACCGTTGCTTAAGTGTAACCTGGTAGGAAGGACCCACCTGGTCTCACACCAGGAGAGAAAGAGTGAATGGTGTGTGGATGCTCATAGGGGTAGAAACACACATATAGCTGAGTGGTTTAAAGTTAAAACACAAGCAATGGAAAGATTCATGAGGTGTTCCACACAAAAGAAAAGTGGACATCAGGATATATTATATTATTATTACATAAAGAATATAGCTGAGTGATTTAAAGTTAAGAAAAAACACTAGCAAGGGGAAAGATTCATGAGGTGTTCCACACAAAAGAAAAGTGGACATCAGGAGACATTATATTAGTATTACATAAATAATATAGCTGAGTGATTTAAAGCTAAAACACTAGCAGGGGAAAGATTCATTAGATGTTCCACACAAAAGAAAAGTGGACATCAGGAGATATTATTATTACATAAAGAGACTGTCGAATGCCCATTAATAATAAATCAGTTCTGACCAAACAATAATCAAAGAAGCACAAATAGTTTAACAATAAAAGCGAATACTAATATAAAAATTATTAAGAAGGAGAAATAAATAAATAAATAGGACGAATACTAAAATAGATTAAAAAGGTCATAAATATGAATAAAACGGCGGTAGAAATACTGAGTACTAGGTATCCCTTAGGCAAGGGAGAAATAGCGAAAACATCTGAAAAATGGGAGAAACGCACCAGGAAAATGGGCACCAAATGGCCAGAAGGAGGAACATTTGATGCCGCGGTGTGTGAGGAAATGGAAACACTGATAAAGAACCATAAAGCAAAAGACACAGGAAAGAAGAGAAGCGCCAAAAAAGAAAGAGAAAAATAAGTACTCAACATGTTCAAAATGGAAGGAGAAGGATTGCTAAAGAACATGCGAGAAGCCAGAAACATGTTGAGAAAAGATGATGAGAAAACAAACAAAAAGAAAGCAGATTGGTCTGTGGGACCTCCACCATATATTGGTGGACAATATCCCCAGGTGTCCGGAGTAGTATCAATAAATGGAGAATATTGAGAGAAAAGGAAGAAATACAGAGGGAGCAGAGTGAGATAAGACAGCGGACAGGCAGAGAGCTAGAGGAGGAAGAAGGAGCAGCAGCTGAAATATGGGGAGATTGCAATCAAGGCGTAAGGGAAGAAAGATTGCGGAATAGGAGAACATTGAGAAGACCTGAAAAATACAAGGGACAATATCCAATTCTAATAATAGGTACCCATGCTCACTATGTTCCGTGGGGATCACAGGACCTGGAAGGATTGGTTGCCCGTCTGCCAGATTTGCATGATGGGGCAGGAAAATGGATAAGGATTTTGAGGAACAAACCATGGGGAAACTGCTGGCTGTGGGGGGATCTGAAGGCACTGTTGGCAAGGGTGGTTGGAAAGGCAACAATGGAGGATATACTGGGGAACAGTGACCTGAGTAGAGAAGTGAGTGACCCACAAGGAGATGGGATAAACTTTGATTCACACCGCCCTGAAGTCTGGCAAGCACTAAGACTGGAATACCCGGTGAGAATTGACCCCAAGTCACTGAAAGGGGGGACACTGGGAGAAACTGAGAATCCAGCTGCCTATCTACATGAACAGATGAAACGATGGAGACTGGAAACAGAACGAGATCCAGAAGGGGACCCACTGATGACAACTCTATTCCAAAACTCAACAATAACACAGAAAACACAGAAAGGATGAACAGAGACTTATGGAGCATTCAGAGGAAACTGGAACATTCAGAGGAAACTGACTCAACTCCAATTGGAAGAACTGACAAACAGAGGGAAGAAGAAAATCTAGGCCCCAGTAACAGCACCTGCGAATGAAACAGGAATGATGGCTGCAGTCACTCCAGGAGGGGCCATATCTGCCTCCCCGCGCCACAGGCCCAAATACAACCCACAGCACCAGTAGTGAATGTGTATGCACAACAACCCCGGCAATGGAATAATAACAATAAACAGCAAACATTTCAGCAAAATAATCAGAAAGGAGGAAATCGGGGCCCACAAGGGCCACCTGGAATTTGCTGGGGATGCCAGCAGCCAGGGCATACCAGATGAAACTGCCCCACAAACCCCTGGTAACAACAGGGGAACAAAAAACAAAATAATTGGAAGCAAGCAGACGGCTGGCAACCAAAGCAACCTGACGGCTGGCAACAAAATCAGCAAATCCAAGGTCCTGTGAATCCATGGGCAGGGCCCACTCAGGGGTACTAGGGGTGCCCAGAGAATCCTACCGGGGAGGGTCAGTTTCCAGTACTAACTACACGAGCTGATCGAGAACCTATGCTGCAGGTTCAAATAGAGAACAGAGGCACACCCATGATGGTTGACACTGGAGCCACTTACACCTGTGTAAGTCCAAATTATGCCTCTCACCTCCCCATGTCTAGCAAATATGCCAAAACGTTCCAGTTCGCCTGACAAATGCATGACAAATCCGCAACCCTCCCTATACTTGTATCAGAACACACCTCTGTCAATCTATTGGGAAGAGATGCCTTATGCAAAATGGGTATACAAATTCGATGTTCCTCTGAAGGGGTAATCATAGACATGGCAGGGTTAAACTTACAAATGGTAATGAAACAGGATACAGCAAATGTCTATTGGTTAGGGGATATTGAGACAGAAGTAGATGGGGTAGTCAAGAAATGGGGTAGGTTTATTCAGGCTCAAATACCAGAAGCAGAAAGAGGAAAGTCAGAATATCACTGCACCATGCAATATGATCCCTATCGTGATGATCTTTTAGAGCAACTGTGGTTGTTAAATGCAAATGGAAAATCAGTACCTAATAATTATAGGAAAACAAGGAGCAGCAATGGAGGTGACGGACATGGATGGCTCAGACTTTGTGGCAAAATGGTACAATGTTTCTGAAGCTGCCCCACACATTACCTTGCTGGTGAACAAGGGAATGGAGGCCAAGGATTTGGGCACCATGATGAAGCGAGCAAAAACTATTTAATGGAACAAGACAGAAAATCCACTGATTTATCACTCAAAAGATAAAGCCTTAATCAAGATACACCATACTACAATAATGACTGGAGACCCAAGGGAAGTGGAAGTTACATCCCAACAGCTAACACAGCTAGGGGAAGCAACAGAATTTTAGGACCAGCAAAAACAGGAAATGGAGAAAAACATGAGGTATGGTCACAACATGATACAGATGTTGGATTGGTAAAATCAGCAAGTCCTGTGTTTGTCAAAACAAAGCCAGATGATATAATAAGGATGCAGGAAAGAGAAGGACCTTATGAACAAATTATGTGGCACCAAAGAGGGGCCACCAAAGATGTGAAGGGATTATGGAGATCTCATGAAGGAACCATAGTAGCACCTAGTGTGTTGCTCAACCTACTGATAACTGATGCGCATGGTTTTGACCATTGCGCAAGGGTGGAGATAATAAGGAAAATTAAAAAACAAGGATACTGGTCTCCATACCTACAGGCAACAATAGATGAGGCATTAGCAAGATGTAAGGTGTGTGCACAAAACAATGTAAGGAAAGGAATAACAATGCCTATAGGGCATATACCAATTCCTGAAGGACTATTTCGACACTTAGTCATGGACTATGTAGATATTATCAAAAAAGGTGAATGGCAAAAGGTACATGCTAGTGATGATAGATAGATTCAGTAGATGGGTAGAAGCGGTACCCTCAGAAGATCTAGGATCAGGAGCAGTACCCTGAAGGCTAAACTGAATAAAATCTGTGCCAGTGTAAAGCTCAATTGGGTGGATGCACTACCACTAGCGTTGATGAGTTATCACATTCAAACTAACAGAAATTCGCATCTAACCCCGCATGAAATGCTTACGGGTCGACCCATGCCAGTGCCAGTTCTAAGAGGGCCCTACAAAGGACCCTCATTGGAACAATTAGAGATGGAACTTAAAGCATATGTAAGACAACTAACTACTATACATAAAGTGATCTATCTCCAGGAAAAAGGGCGAGAACCAGAACCTGGACCAGAGGAGCCAGGGCCGGTGATTCCAGGAGATCGAGATCCGAGTGTTTCGCAGGAAGTGGAACGAGCCCAGGAGAGAAGGACCATACACGGTGATCCTAGCGACGCCCACAGCAGTACAGGTGGAAGGAAGCACGACGTGGTACCATCTGAACCACTGCACCAGGGTCCCGAAGAGAACCGGTCTGCCGTCGGTGAGCCATGGGGAAGCGGAGGAGGTCGAGGCACCAGATGGAGTCCAAGAAGAAGAAGCAAGCACGAGTCCAAGTGCCAACGTCGAAGGACAACAGGCACTCCCTCCTGAAGATCCGGAGAGTCGGGAGGTGGGACCTGATGATGTGGGGAATACTGCTGATAGGATACCTGCCATGGCAGATGCCCCAAACACAAGCAGAGACCCAGGGAATGGAGGGACAACAGGAGAAGGAGGAGGAAGCGATCTTTCTACCATTGAGGGAGGTGACTTCTCCACCATTGAAGGAAGAGACTCCTCTGCTGTTGAGGAAGGGGACTTTCCCACAATTGACTTCTCTGCCCTCACATGTTCCCCGACAATTTAAGAACTGTGGAATTGCTCTAACGGTAATAGCAGTTAACCTAGGAGAGATGGTGGTGAGTCTGCCTACAACTATACAATATTCTAGAGATAGTCTTACTGAGCCAGGAATAATTGTTGTTGTGAATAAAGAACAAGTATTGTACACAGGATGGCCTAGATTGGGGAAATGTCAGATTGAAGGATATGCAATGTTTAAAATAAAATGCCTAAAAAATAATTGTGTAGAAGTTGAGCTAAAAGGGAATGGACATGAAAAAATAATGGATTTAAAACAAGCCAAACATCTCATGATTTCGTCAGTACTTAAGAAATTGGTTCCTGAAGCTAAAATAAGAAATATAATTAAAAAAGCATGCACCTTTGGAAATAGCTCGAACCAGTATTTCTATTCCAGCCCAAGTACTGACAGCTACGGAAACTCAAAAATCCTTTTCAATACGAAGGATAAAACCTCTGCCAGAAAAATCACTTTGTGGGTGGGCTAATCATCAAACAAGAGGAGAAGCAATCTGGGATGAATATGGCTGCCAAATAGAAGTTAACAAAGGAGACACTAGTTGGGAAATTACCTTAAAGGAATTGACTCAAGAAAAGAATGCAAAGTACATATTGGAAATAGTTAGCACTAAAGTGTCAGAAGGGAATAGTATAACAACAATGGACATTGATCCTATTTCCAAACACCAATCTAGACAGGAAGAAGAACCTGAAATAGTTAATGTAACTATGACCACTACCCAAGGACCACTAATTACTATAGCAGTTGAACCAACAAAGACAGGATTAGAAAAATAGGAACAACTGGGTTTTTTCAAAATGTATGGGATTCTTTAACTAATTGGGGAAATCAGGAAAATAGACAATCTACCTCAGCCCCAACAGTAATACCGAAAGTAATGAAAGCACCAACAAAATTAGAAAGGCTATGGGAGGGAGCCATGCAAAATGATTGGTACAAATGGGCACAATATTCAGCTAAAACAATTAATAGAAAAACTAATTGTTTAGTATGTGCTCCTTCTCCATTAAAATAATTGACAGTAATACCAAATCCACACAGTTACAAGGACTGTGCTAACTTTAAACGAAGCTACTGTCATCTTAAAAGAGGAGAAAGGCCCTACTGTCCTGCAGAATGTTTATCATTTTTGGGAAATCCCTATCATTACAGATTCTATAATCAAGTACGATGGGGAGAGTGGTGTAAAAAATTAGACATCAGAATAGAGCCCAGAAAAATGGAAGCACCGGAAAAATACCGTATAGACTATAATCAAAATTATGAATGCTACAATAAAATGGATGGGGAGCACAATTTGGGTAAATGTAAGGGAAAGTGTGAGACCACATGGCACCTACAGTGGGGGAAAAAAGTATTTAGTCAGCCACCAATTGTGCAAGTTCTCCCAATTAAAAAGATGAGAGAGGCCTGTAATTTTAATCATAGGTACACGTCAACTATGACAGACAAATTGCGGAAAAAAATTCCAGAAAATCACATTGTAGGATTTTTTATGAATTTATTTGCAAATTATGGTGGAAAATAAGTATTTGGTCACCTACAAACAAGCAAGATTTCTGGCTCTCACAGACCTGTAACTTCTTCTTTAAGAGGCTCCTCTGTCCTCCACTCGTTGCCTGTATTAATGGCACCTGTTTGAACTTGTTATCAGTATAAAAGACACCTGTCCACAACCTCAAACAGTCACACTCCAAACTCCACTATGGCCAAGACCAAAGAGCTGTCAAAGGACACCAGAAACAAAATTGTAGACCTGCACCAGGCTGGGAAGACTGAATCTGCAATAGGTAAGCAGCTTGGTTTGAAGAAATCAAACTGTGGGAGCAATTATTAGGAAATGGAAGACATACAAGACCACTGATAATCTCCCTCGATCTGGGGCTCCACGCAAGATCTCACCCCGTGGGGTCAAAATGATCACAAGAACGGTGAGCAAAAATCCCAGAACCACACGGGGGGACCTAGAGAATGACCTGCAGAGAGCTGGGACCAAAGTAACAAAGCCTACCATCAGTAACACACTACGCCGCCAGGGACTCAAATCCTGCAGTGCCAGACGTGTCCCCCTGCTTAAGCCAGTACATGTCCAGGCCCGTCTGAAGTTTGCTAGAGTGCATTTGGATGATCCAGAAGAGGATTGGGAGAATGTCATATGGTCAGATGAAACCAAAATATAACTTTTTGGTAAAAACTCAACTCGTCGTGTTTGGAGGACAAAGAATGCTGAGTTGCATCCAAAGAACACCATACCTACTGTGAAGCATGGGGGTGGAAACATCATGCTTTGGGGCTGTTTTTCTGCAAAGGGACCAGGACGACTGATCCGTGTAAAGGAAAGAATGAATGGGGCCATGTATCGTGAGATTTTGAGTGAAAACCTCCTTCCATCAGCAAGGGCATTGAAGATGAAACGTGGCTGGGTTTTTCAGCATGACAATGATCCCAAACACACCGCCCGGGCAACGAAGGAGTGGCTTCGTAAGAAGCATTTCAAGGTCCTGGAGTGGCTTAGCCAGTCTCCAGATCTCAACCCCATAGAAAATCTTTGGAGGGAGTTGAAAGTCCGTGTTGCCCAGCGACAGCCCCAAAACATCACTGCTCTAGAGGAGATCTGCATGGAGGAATGGGCCAAAATACCAGCAACAGTGTGTGAAAACCTTGTGAAGACTTACAAAAAACGTTTGACCTGTGTCATTGCCAACAAAGGGTATATAACAAAGTATTGAGAAACTTTTGTTATTGACCAAATACTTATTTTCCACCATAATTTGCAAATAAATTCATTAAAAATCCTACAATGTGATTTTCTGGAGAAAAAAAATCTCATTTTGTCTGTCATAGTTGACGTGTACCTATGATGAAAATCACAGGCCTCTCTCATCTTTTTAAGTGGGAGAACTTGCACAATTGGTGGCTGACTAAATACTTTTTTCCCCCACTGTATTTGCCCCAACATCATCAACACAGACCCAATAGTTATTTGCTATGTCATCTTGCATAATTGACTTTACCGTTATCACCAGTTCCGTTTTACATTTATCATGGGTTTGTTTAATTCACCATCGGTGTGCTGCGTCCATTCCATTCTCATAGTATGTTCCCCAGGTATGTTTAAACACCCTTGCCCAAGGACATGAGCGTTCCCCAGTGCAAATGTATTTACCATACCTTCTAGGACCTAACTTTCTTGTACACGCCCCTTCTTACCAAAGCCCCCAAAACCTCATATCTCTTCATGGGAGAAGTCGAATGGTATCTTGAATCCCCCATCTTGTCCTAAACTGACTTTAACTATAAAATAATCATTCCCCCAATAGTCTTTCTTGGTTTCAGTATTTCTACGAGATCGAATCAGTACCTTGGTAATATTTTGTTCATCATTTCCCTGTTTAGGTTGACCTGGATTAATCCATAATATGGTTAACACGATGATGCAGCTTAGAGTCCCCCCCAAAACCCCACATCCTGTCCCTGACCCACCTGCCTGGTACTTCCCCATACCCACACCTCTAGGAACACCCCACAGTGATGAAAGGTCGGGGTAGGGTTTCTTTGTTAACAGAGTTTACCCCCGAACCCTAGTGGTCCAGTTCTGCTCTTTAACTCTGTGTGTGTTCAGCGGTGCTGGTATGTGGGCCTACCTTTTTGCAGTGGATAACGTGGACCCAAGTGGCTCTCTCAGCTATTCTTTTAGCGAAGGCAGTTACCAATAGGACTTGATATGGTCCCTCCCAGTGTGGCTGCTTTCAATCCTTTTTCCTCAACGATTGGATCCACACCCAGTCTCCAGGTTGTACACCTTCTCCTTTAATTCTCCTGTAGGTGTCACACCCTGGCTCTGGGGACAATATGTTGAGCCAGTGTGTGTAGAGTCTATGTGTTTTGTTCTATGTTCTCATTCTAGTATTGTGTTTCTATGTTTGGCCGGTGTGGTTCTCAATCAGAGGCAACGTGAATCAGCTGTTGCTTGTTGTCTCTGATTGGGAACCATACTTAAGCAGCCAGTATTCCCACAGTGTTTGTGGGATCTTGTTCCGTGTTGGTTTATGTGTGTTAACCAAGGACTTCACGTTATCGTTTGTTGTTTTGTTCGTGTTATCTTTCTAATTAATAAAATATGTTCGCAAGTAACGCTGCGCGTTGGTCCTCCTCCTTCGACGATCGTGACAGTAGGACACAAATTCTTAGACATACGGGTATGGTTAATGAACAATTTTCTCATGTGTTCTGCTAGTGTATTCTCTAGTTCTATGTCTGCCTGTTCTGGTCCTGCCAACTATGGCATTTTGTAAGGTCTTTCAAACACTTTCTCAAAGGGGGACAACCCAATTTATCTGGTGTTACCCTAATCGTCATTAATACTATCGGTAGACATTGTACCCAATTTCTTCCTTTCACTCCGTGATAACTCTATAAAATCAATTTCCAATTGCTAGACTGGATATTTTGACAGGGGGATATTCCCCCTGGGGTGCTCTCTGTCTATCTTGGTGATTATTCTGCGCACAGATGACACATCTGGAACCCAGAATGTTTTAGTAATTCGTTATACCATAGGCCACAAAGTGTTTCCTAACCTGCTCTACCATCTAACCTGCTCTACCATTCCCCCTATTGACACATTGATTTACCCATATCAAAACAGTGACTTTAATACATTTAATAATTTATCCTTATGCCAGACATTATCTCGTAGGATTGCCCCTTTCTTTACAGTAGGAAAATGTATGCACTCACCAACTGTAAGTTGCTCCGGATAAGAGCGTCTGCCAAATGGCCAAAATGCAAAATGTAATCAAGAACATAGGAAATATCTGTTTCCCCGTATATTGTTCCTGTCACCCTTCTTAATGTCATACAGTGAGGGAAAAAAGTATTTGATCCCCTGCTGATTTTGTACGTTTGGCCACTGACAAAGACATGATCTGTCTATAATTTTCATTGTAGGTTTATTTGAACAGTGAGAGACAGAATAATAACAAAAAAATCCTGAAAAACGCATGTCAAAAATGTTATAAATTGATTTGCATTTTAATGAGGGAAATAAGTAATTGACCCCCTCTCAATCAGAAGGATTTCTGGCTCCCAGGTGTCTTTTATACAGGTAACGAGCTGAGATTAGGAGCACACTCTTAAAGGGAGTGCTCCTAATCTCAGTTTGTTACCTGTATAAAAGACACCTGTCCACAGAAGCAATCAATCAATCAGATTCCAAACTCTCCACCATGGCCAAGACCAAAGAGCTCTCCAAGGATGTCAGGGACAAGATTGTAGACCTACACAAGGCTGGAATGGGCTACAAGACCATCGCCAAGCAGCTTGGTGAGAAGGTGACAACAGTTGGTGCGATTATTCGCAAATGGAAGAAACACAAAAGAACTGTCAATCTCCCTTAGCCTGGGGCTCCATGCAAGATCTCACCTCGTGGAGTTGCAATGATCATGAGAACGGTGAGGAATCAGCCCAGAACTACAAGGGAGGATCTTGTCAATGATCTCAAGGCAGCTGGGACCATAGTCACCAAGAAAACAATTGGTAACACACTACGCCGTGAAGGACTGAAATCCTGCAGCGCCCGCAAGGTCCCCCTGCTCAAGAAAGCACATATACAGGCCCGTCTGAAGTTTGCCAATGAACATCTGAATGATTCAGAGGAGAACTGGGTGAAAGTGTTGTGGTCAGATGAGACCAAAATCGAGCTCTTTGCCATAAACTCAACTCGCTATGTTTGGAGGAGGAGGAATGCTGCCTATGACCCCAAGAACACCATCCCCACCGTCAAACATGGAGGTGGAAACATTATGCTTTGGGGGTGTTTTTCTGCGAAGGGGACAGGACAACTTCACCACATCAAAGGGACGATGGACGGGGCCATGTACCGTCAAATCTTGGGTGAGAACCTCCTTCCCTCAGCCAGGGCATTGAAAATGGGTCGTGGATGGGTTTTCCAGCATGACAATGACCCAAAACACACGGCCAAGGCAACAAAGGAGTGGCTCAAGAAGAAGCACATTAAGGTCCTGGAGTGGCCTAGCCAGTCTCCAGACCTTAATCCCATAGAAAATCTGTGGAGGGACCTGAAGGTTCGAGTTGCCAAACGTCAGGCTCGAAACCTTAATGACTTGGAGAAGATCTGCAAAGAGGAGTGGGACAAAATCCCTCCTGAGATGTGTGCAAACCTGGTGGCCAACTACAAGAAACGTCTGACCTCTGTGATTGCCAACAAGGGTTTTGCCACCAAGTACTAAGTCATGTTTTGCAGAGGGGTCAAATACTTATTTCCCTCATTAAAATGCAAATCAATTTATAATATTTTTGACATTGTTATTCTGTCTCTCACTGTTCAAATAAACCTACCATTAAAATTATAGACTGATCATGTCTTTGTAAGTGGGCAAACGTACAAAATCAGCAGGGGATCAAATACTTTTTTTCCCTCACTGTATATATATATATATATATATATATATATATATATATATACAAATTCATTTTGACATTTAGTATTTTGTGTAGATCAATGTCCCAAAAAATACAATGAAATCTATGTCAATCCCACTTTGTAACACAACAAAAATGAATGTGAAAAAAGTTCAAGGGGGTTTACTTTCTATAGGCACTGACTGTACATTTTACTGTCAAATGCATATTGCCACCTGCTGGTGAAATAGTAATACACCCCAAGTTATAATAACAATTTACTGTATGCATCCTCTTTCTTATAGCAGCTCTTCAAATGCAGTAACTCTGATAGTGTACATTTAATATTAAAGGAATGTACCTTTGAAAGGTTTCTCAGCTAAACTGTATCTATTTGTCAGCTTTTCCTCTTCCCATCCTAATGTCGACACACAGTAAAGGGATGCTTTCTCCCACTGACTGGAGACAGGAGAGGATAGTTTGAACAAGAAATGAAAGCTGAGGGCATTGGGAGGACACAGGGAGTGAGGGACCACCGACGTGAGCGATGGATGACTTCCTGGAGAGAAATAAGGCAATGTTCTATAAAGCTCAGGGATTGGATCTAGTCTAGCCGCTAGCTGGTCCTCCATGATGGATCCAGCTCTAAGCCCCAGAGCTCTCTCGGTTAATATATCTTCTTTATCAGTGGCCTTCCATGTGGTCATGGTAGAAGGGAATACAATCCTCCTTGGCTGGTTGATGGGAGGTAAATCAATGATTTCATTTTTGTGCAGGTCGGTGGAGATGTGTTCTGTGGGGGCTGCAGTAGCCTATAGCTTTGAGGGACACATAGCTCTGAAAATGATGGAAACTTTTGAGAAGGTCTTGGGTGAAACTGATCTCTCGTGCAGTTTACTTCTTCAATCTCCCAATTTTAGCTATAGGCTATTGTAGAATTTACATTGGCTAGAGAGAAGAAATCTGTTCACCCAAAAGGCCAATATAATACATTAATACAATGCATTTGAATGTATTTGATGACTATAGCCTACAGAGTCATGCAATGTTAAAAGAGGGTATTCTATTCAGATAGTCTACTGCCCTCATATCAGTCGTCACATAATCCTGTCCCTTACTGCCTACAGTAAACACTCACCTTGATCGACTAGAGCTCAACAGTACCTTCTGCTGAAAAGTCCATGAATTGACTGAACACAGTTATTCTGCTGCTACCATAAAAACTACCGGTACACCATAGAGAATAATTGTTTAATATGTTTTACATTAAATTAGAAACTGTACATTTTCGTACCCCTCTGATAAGGTGCGATATTAGAAATGCTATAACAACTGTTATGATCAGCGTCGCGTCAGCCACTTTCAACATCCGCATCAGGTGATTGCGGAAGTAACTTCACTCTGCGGGTTCAGGGTTCCGCCTCTAAACTAACTAGCTAGCTAAATAAATGGTTATCCCTCTACCGAAAACAAACTACTTTCCTTTTTATAAGACCCATTTGGAATAAAGCAGCAAGTCACCATTGCATTCTGCAGTAGATATTTAAGGAAACATGGCTGGACGTCTACCGGCTTGTGTAGTTGACTGTGGCACAGGGTAAGTAGCAAGTGCTAATGCTAATAGCTAGCTAGCTAACAGATTAATTGGCTTTAGCTTTATACACCCAGACAGGGCAGAAATATTGGGCGTGCAAAGTAAACCATGCAAGATAGCTAGCCAATTAGCTAACTAGTCAGCAACAACTTTTATTTGCTTAATTTCGTGAATTCAGCCAGCAAGCTAGCTAGCTAACCATTTTAGGCATAAGAATCTAGCTTGCTAGTAGCTAATTTCCATCAGGGATCCTCACTCCCTCGTTACATTAGCTGAATGCATTGACTTTAATCTGTTACAGGAGTCTACATTTCTGTTTCAATTTATGGAAGCGTATAATTGGCCAAGACCACAGACAGTCATGACACCCTTTAGATTAGTGGTTTCCAACCTTTTTCGGTTACTATACCATCAACAGAATTTTGCTCTGCCCGGACTGAGTACCCCTGAAGTACCCCCTTATGTACACACTTTACCAGTAGGCCTATGGTCTCATGAGTCTTCTCAAGTACCCCCTGTGGATGGGCCAAGTACCCCCAGGTTGGGAACCACTGCTTTAGATCATGCATCATGATCTATAATGATTACACCATTATGATGTATGGGTGGTCCTCTGTAGCTCAGCTGGTAGAGCACGGCGCTTGTAACGCCAAGGTAGTGGGTTCGATCCCCGGGACCACCCATACACAAAAAAAATGTATGCACGCATGACTGTAAGTCGCTTTGGATAAAAGCGTCTGCTAAATGGCATATTATTATTATTATTATTATTATTATTATTATGATATATATAACCCACTGAACTTTCTCATGCAATGCTTTTGTTGTAGGTACACAAAGATTGGATATGCTGGAAACACAGAGCCACAGTTTATTGTTCCGTCATGTAAGTATTTCTGTATCATACAGCAGCGTTTCCCAAACTCTGTGCACATTTTGGTTTTTGACCTAGCACTACACAGCTGATTCAAATAATCAACTAAGCTTTGATCATTGGAATCAGCTGTGTAGTGTTAGGGCAAAAAACAAAACATGCACCCCTTGGGGTCCCGAGGACTGAGTTTGGGAAACGCTGTCATAGTCTTCTAATGATAATGTACCATGTTAATTCATATGTAGCCCTTGATCATGACTCTCAGTTCCATTCCATTACACATGAGTCATTGGATGAAGGCGTCTTCTGTACTAAGGAGATTTGTTAAGAGCTGCGATGCTCGGTCTGAACATTAACACGCATCACTTGCGGTACTGTTTTGGAATCATAAGGACCTTATCTTTCATATCAGCGAGAAATGATAATAATTTAAGAAAGGTTTTATAGGGTTAGGGTTCCCACATGGCCATATTTCCATGTTACAGCGCTTGTTTACTGAAAAGAGACAGAATACAGAGTGGATTACCTGTGCTAATTAGCTATCTGCGTTTCCGAACACCTGTGTGTAAACGGAAGATGGACGCCACAAATGTGTTGTCTGAAAAATACTGTTGGCTGCAACTGTGTTAAAACCGGTTAAAACAGTGTACAGTAAGTGTGTATTTTGCATTTGTGAAATTATTTTGATGTGATATGAGGATTTATATTTCTAGAACCGTACCGCAATTGAGAATCGATTCACGTTTAGATGGAGTATTGGGCAGTTTTGGTTTCCAGAGCCAATTCGCCCTTTAAACAGAACATGTAAGGTCCTTGGACTATGGAGTAATGTTAGGCTCCTTTAGTCCAATATTGGCCTAATTCATATGTAGGCGGACACACCGGACATATGGTCATTAGTCAAATTAATCTGCTGAAAGCATTTTGGTATCGGTCCTTCCTGTGTTTCTTTCTGATTGGAGTGCTCAACGGAAGTAGGCGAGCACGCCTAATTCACCCAGAAAATTAGGTCGCCTTCCTCTTGCATTGAGTCATCGAGTAGGCCCTAAATGTCGATGCTTGCTTGTTAGAGGCACCATAGACTACTTATTCAGGGATTTCCAAAATGATAAATCCAAAACATTTTTGGCTATTTTCAATCATCTTTGCCTATTCACTTGTTTACAGTACTTGAAGGCCGTACACACAGCTTGAAAGGAAGCTAGTCTAGCCTATATTCAGTGATTTGGCTCCATAGCGGAAGTCCCCTTATGCCCCTTGCTGACTAGAATAACGGACAAGCTTGCCAAGGCCACCTCCCTGTGGGACTTGAAATAGCCAGTAGATAGAAGACGTGCATGTTTAGAGGCCTGGATGGATGACAAGTAGGCCTAAAGATTTAGTGGCTACAAGGAAGTGGTTGAGGGAACAATGTTCATTGTCCAACATTATAATATGTATGCCATTTAGCAGACGCTTTTATCCAAATCGACTTAGTCATTTTACGTACGTGTGGACCCAGGATCCCAAAGTGGTCTTGGTAAATCGCTCAACTTTGTCTATGAAGTCACATTATGCAGACAGTTAAAGGCCCAATGCAGGTGTTTGTATGTCAATATCAAATAATTTCTGGGTAACAATTAAGTACCTTACTGTAATAGTGTTCCATTCAAGTGGTCAAAAATAAACAAATGGCTTTTAAGCAACAACAAAAAATGATTTATCACGCAATAATTTTGATAGGACCCCCTGTCGATTTACAAGATATAAACCTCTAACATTTTAATTTGAGGTATTCCATTTGTTACATGTCAAGCTTTTAAATCAGATAAAAACAAATGCACGTGGCATGTAATTAGGCATGCCTCTCCATTCTTTTGTATGAAATTGCGCAAACTCCAAACATATCGCTACGTGTTGGAATACCACTTCGCTCTGGAGCCTGCAGCCCTGCTGGCTTGGTCGAAGTGGCTATCAGAGGGTCTAATTAGCCCCTACACCCTCGATCATTTTCACTCCCTCAGCTTTGAAACACTTGTGCATGTGGCGGAGGCACTCGTGAATGTGCAAATGTAGCAATAACTTTACATCCATATCTGTTCAAGGAAAAGCTGTGGTGGACTATATAGTTACCCTCCACGACTGGCTAGAAACTTGTTTGGAATTTAAGGTGTTACCCTCTATACAGATGGTTGAAGAATGCGGATGTCACCTGCAGAGAGATTAACCTAGAGAAGTCCCCTAAGCAAGCTGGTCGTGGGGCTTTGTTCACAAACACAAACAGAGCCCCAGGACAGCAACAGCAACACAAGCAGACTCAACCAAATCATGAGAAAACAAAAAGGTAATTACTTGACACATTGCAAAGAATTTACCAAAAAACGGAGCTATTTGTCCCTAAACAGAGAGTGCACAGTTGCAGAATACCTGACCACTGTGACTGACCCAAAATTAAGGGAAGCTTTGACTATGTACAGACTCAGTGAGCATAGCCTTGCTATTGAGAGAGGCCGCCGTAGGCAGACCTGGCTCTCAAGAGAAGACAGGCTATGTGCACACTGGCCACAAAATGAGGTGGAAACTGAGCTACAATTTCTAACCTCGTGCCAAATTTATGACCATATTAGAGACACATATTTTCTTCAAATTACACAGACCCACAAAGAATTCGAAAACAAATCCAATTTTGATCAACTCCCATATCTATTGGGTGAAATACCACAGTGTGCCATCACAGCAGCAATATTTTTGACCTGTTGCCACAAGAAAAGGTCAACCATTGTAAATTCAACCCATATTTGTTTATTTATTTTCCCTTTTGTACTATTTCCACATCCTTATAACACTGTACATAGCCATATTATGACATTTGAAATGTCTCTATTCCTTTGAAACTTTTGTGAGTGTAATGTTTACTGTTCATTTTTATTTCACTTTTGTTTATTATCTACAGTATTTCACTTGCTTTGGCAATGTAAACATATGTTTCCCATGCTAATAAAGCCCTTTGAATTTAATTCATTCTGACTATTTTGAGGAAGTGATACTGGCTTTGTTCATATGGTGTCTCATGCGGGACAAACATTAGTAACAGCCACATAGAACTACACCCCCAAGACTGAAATCTTGTTTTTCTTAATGAGCAACCGAAAAACACATGCAGAATCAGTGCGTTCAGTATCTCTTAAAAAATGTGGCTATTTGTTTACTGAATTTACAAGACAAATCGAAGTAATAGGCCTACCGCTCATTGAGTTTCCTCTTTTATGTTTAGCATCAATTCACCAATGTAACGTTGACTATCAGCACCCTCAAGTGATGATGTTTCAACCAACCATGTGCTAACCATATGTAGGCTGGTACTAAGGATTTAATTGTGTTGAATCTTCCTAAACTTCAGGTATTGCCATCAAAGAGTCAGCCAAGGTTGGAGACCAAGCCCAGCGCAGGATGATGAAGGGGGTGGACGATCTGGACTTTTACATTGGTGACGAGGCAATAGACAAACCAAATTATGCAACAAAGGTACATTGGACTTTCCAGTGATGGAGGTCTACTTAAAGGGTCAATCTGCAGTTGCTACATACATTTTTGGACTTGTAAATTATTGATATTCTTGAAGAATATAACTTATAAATGCCTCATGAGCTTAGTTCAACTGGCATATCCCATCAGGACTGAAAATATAAGCTTGTTTTACTCCAATGTTTGTAAACAAAACATGGTGAAAACTACTATGTTGGATGGTCAGTCCTTGCAACCATATGTCTATCTATGAATTTGAGAGTGGTTACATTTCTTCAGCCCCATTACTCAGGTTTTTACTGAAACAGTGGCTGAGATTTCGCTTGGTTATTGTTTCAACTGTAGATTGCCCCTTTTTTAAAAGTTTAAACGTAAAGTCATGCTGAATGCCTGTTAGAGCTGAGTAGCCTAATGGAAAAATTAAATGTGGGTTTGGTTCCCTTGTAACAGTGGCCCATTCGTCATGGGATCGTGGAAGACTGGGATCTCATGGAGAGGTTCATGGAACAGGTCATCTTCAAGTATCTGCGGGCAGAGCCCGAAGACCACTACTTCCTCTTGGTACGTTCATAACATGTACATTAGTGTGGAAATTATGCTACCCAGTAGCAGGGACTTATGGGATTTGTATTTGTCTTCTCCACAGACAGAGCCTCCTTTGAATACCCCTGAAAACAGAGAGTACACAGCAGAGATTATGTTTGAGTCCTTCAATGTTCCAGGTCTTTATATCGCTGTACAGGTAAATCCTCTCTACGTTCTATATTGGTTCTATATAATCTCTTCCCTGCACCTCTTCATGTTCAAGTGTCAAGTCAAGTCAAACTTGATTTCGAGTGCATTATCACAACTCTCACAGAGGAAATGAGGGTGTCCATGAGGTGTCTGCGAAACCTCTGAGTGGATCTCAGTTCTGGGCCCTTTTCAAAAAGGAGTAGGAGTGCTGATCTAGGATCAAATCCCCCCCTGACTATATACCCTACCGGTCAAAAGTTTTAGAAAACCTACTCATTCAAGGGTTTTTCTTTATTTTTACTGTTTTCTACATTGTAGAATAATAGTGAAGACATCAAAACTATGAAATAACACACATGGAATCATGTCGTGAACAAATCAAAATATATTTTATATTTGAGATTCTTCAAATAGCCACCCTAGCCTTTGCACGCTCTTGGCATTATCTCAACCAGTTGGCTGCTTTTCCTTCACTCTGCCATCC
Organism: Coregonus clupeaformis; assembly: GCF_020615455.1. Lineage (NCBI taxonomy): Eukaryota > Metazoa > Chordata > Actinopteri > Salmoniformes > Salmonidae > Coregonus > Coregonus clupeaformis. The sequence continues at coordinate 92,739,518 of NC_059192.1, forward strand.
GACTCATCCCAAACCATCTCAATTGGGTTGAGGTCGGGGGATTGTGGAGGCCAGGTCATCTGATGCAGCACTCCATAGACCTTACACAGCCTGGAGGTGTGTTGGGTCATGTTGAAAAACAAATGATAGTCCCACTAAGCCCAAACCAGATGGGATGGCGTATCGCTGCAGAATGCTGTGGTAGCCATGCTGTTTAAGTGTGCCTTGAATTCTAAATAAATCACACCGTGTCACCAGCAAAGCACCCCCACACCATAACACCACCTCCTCCATGCTTTACGGTGGGAACTACACATTCGGAGATCATCCGTTCACCCACACCGCGTCTCACAAAGACACGGCGGTTGGATCCAAAAATCTCAAATTTGGACTCCAGACCAAAGGACAAATTTCCACTGGTCGAATGTCCATTGCTTGTTTTTCTTGGCCCAAGCATGTCTCTTCTTCTTATTGGTGTCCTTTAGTAGTGGTTCCTTTGCAGCAATTCGACCATGAAGGCCTGATTCACACGGTCTCCTCTGAACAGTTGATGTTGAGATGTGTCTGTTACTTGAACTCTGTGAAGCGTTTATTTGGGCTGCAATTTCTGAGGCTGGTAACTCTAATGAACTTATCCTCTGCAGAAGAGGTAACTCTGGGTCTTCCATTCCTGTGGCGGTCCTCATGAGAGCCAGTTTCATCATAGCGCTTGATGCGACTGCAAACGTTCAAAGTTCTTGACATTTTCGCGTTGACTGACCTTCACTGTCGTTTCTCTTTGCTTATTTGAGCTGTTCTTGCCATAATATGGACTTGGTCTTTTTACCAAACCTTGTCACAACACAACTGATTGGCTCAAACTTATTAAGAAGGAAATAAATTCCACAAATTAACTTTTAAGAAGGCACATCTGTTAATTGAAATGAATTACAGGTGACTACCTCATGAATCTGGTTGAGAGAATGCCAAAGTGTGCAAAGCTGTCGTCAAGGCAAAGGGTGGCTATTTGAAGAATCTCAAATATAAAATATGTTTTGATTTGTTTAACACTTTTTTGGTTAGTACATCATTCCATATGTGTTATTTCATAGTTTTGATGTCTTCACTATTATTCTACAATGTAGAAAATAGTAAAAGTAAAGAAAAACCCTTGAATGAGTAGGTGTTCTAAATCTTTTGACCGGTAGTGTATAATCGTATTGATTGTGATCTAAAGGGCTAAACTGATCCTAGATTAGCACTCCTGATCTGAGAGACTTTGTGAATACGGGTTGTCATCATTAGTGGAAAGTGACAGGGTCTGTGTTTTCCTTCTCAGGCGGTCCTGGCGCTGGCAGCCTCCTGGACCTCCAGACAATTGGGCGAGAGGACCCTGACTGGGACGGTGATTGACAGCGGTGATGGGGTCACCCACGTCATCCCAGTGGTGGGTACATGCCTTCGATCATCATTACATATTATCTTTCCTAGAACTGGGTCATGTTTAGTAGGTAGCGAACGTTTTGAACCAAAGTGAAACGGGGAGGTATTTCCTGAACTTGTCTAACATGAACACATTTTCTTAAACTGCTGCAAAAGATTTGAACACGACTCAGATGTAATCTACCTATATACACTGCTCAAAAAAATAAAGGGAACACTTAAACAACACAATGTAACTCTAAGTCAATCACACTTCTGTGAAATCAAACTGTCCACTTAGGAAGCAACACTGATTGACAATAAATGTCACATGCTGTTGTGCATATGGAATAGACAACAGGTGGAAATTATAGGCAATTAGCAAGACACCCCCAATAAATAAGTGGTTCTGCAGGTGGTGACCACAGACCACTTCTCAGTTCCTATGCTTCCTGGCTGATGTTTTGGTCACTTTTGAATGCTGGCGGTGCTTTCACTCTAGTGGTAGCATGAGACGGAGTCTACAACCCACACAAGTGGCTCAGGTAGTGCAGCTCATCCAGGATGGCACATAATATAATAATAATATAATATGCCATTTAGCAGACGCTTTTATCCAAAGCGACTTACAGTCATGCGTGCATACATTTTTTTTTTGTGCGAGCTGTGGCAAGAAGGTTTGCTGTGTCTGTCAGCGTAGTGTCCAGATAATGGAGGCGCTACCAGGAGACAGGCCAGTACATCAGGAGACGTGGAGGAGGCCGTAGGAGGGCAACAACCCAGCAGCAGGACTGCTACCTCCGCCTTTGTGCAAGGAGGAGCAGGAGGAGCACTGCCAGAGCCCTGCAGCAGGCCACAAATGTGCATGTGTCTGCTCAAACGGTCAGAAACAGACTCCATGAGGGTGGTATGAGGGCCCGACTTCCACAGGTGGGGGTTGTGCTTACAGCCCAACACCGTGAAGGACGTTTGGCATTTGCCAAAGAACACCAAGATTGGCAAATTCGCCACTGGCGCCCTGTGCTCTTCACAGATGAAAGCAGGTTCACACTGAGCACATGTGACAGACGTGACAGAGTCTGGAGACGCCGTGGAGAATGTTCTGCTGCCTGCAACATCCTCCAGCATGACCGGTTTGGCGGTGGGTCAGTCATGGTGTGGGGTGGCTTTTCTTTGGGGGGCCGCACAGCCCTCCATGTGCTCGCCAGAGGTAGCCTGACTGCCATTAGGTACCGAGATGAGATCCTCAGACCCCTTGTGAGACCATATGCTGGTGCGGTTGACCCTGGGTTCCTCCTAATGCAAGACAATGCTAGACCTCATGTGGCTGGAGTGTGTCAGCAGTTCCTGCAAGAGGAAGGCATTGATGCTATGGACTGGCCCGCCCGTTCCCCAGACCTGAATCCAATTGAGCACATCTGGGACATCATGTCTCGCTCCATCCACCAACGCCACGTTGCACCACAGACTGTCCAGGAGTTGGCGGATGTCCAGGTCTGGGAGGAGATCCCTCAGGAGACCATCCGCCACCTCATCAGGAGCATGCCCAGACGTTGTAGGGAGGTCATACAGGCACGTGGAGGCCACACACACTACTGAGCCTCATTTTGACTTGTTTTAAGGACATTACATCAAAGTTGGATCAGCCTGTAGTGTGGTTTTCCACTTTAATTTTGAGGGTGACTCCAAATCCAGACCTCCATGGGTTGATACATTTGATTTCCATTGATAATTTTTGTGTGATTTTGTTGTTAGCACATTCAACTATGTAAAGAAAAAAGTATTTAATAAGATTATTTCATTCATTCAGATCTAGGATGTGTTGTTTAAGTGTTCCCTTTATTTTTTTGAGCAGTGTACTATTGCCAACACATACATGGTAACATATTAATAGATTGTGTTATCGATGGTGTTGTGTTTTCTTCCAGGCGGAAGGCTACGTCATCGGTAGCTGTATAAAGCACATCCCCATCGCTGGTCGAGACATCACCTACTTCACCCAGCAGCTGCTGAGAGAGAGGGAGGTGGGCATCCCACCAGAGCAGTCATTGGAAACAGCCAAAGCCGTCAAGGTACCTGCACACTTATAACTTAAGGAATGATTAAATGTATTATTTGTGAGCATTTCTCTGGTTCAACAGCAGAGGTCAGTATTGCTGTACCAATTGACTAGAGATGTACAGTCACAGATCATTACTCCTTCTTGTAAGCTCTTTGGCATCTACCCAGTGTCTTGTGTACACTCAATTATGACTTACAATTGATAATGATTCCATATTGTGTTCCAGGAAAGGTTCAGCTATGTCTGCCCTGACCTGGTGAAAGAGTTCAACAAGTACGATACGGACGGCTCCAAGTGGATCAAGCAGTACACGGGCATCAACTCCATCAGCAAGAAGGAGTTCACCATCGACGTGGGCTATGAGCGCTTCCTCGGCCCCGAGATCTTCTTCCACCCAGAGGTATGATCCCATTGATTTTTCCATATGAAACGTTTCGATTATTTAAAAAATAACTGGTTTCGATTTTGTTTTAAACATGAAATGAATTGTGCATTATGTGGGTTGAATGCTATAACAACACAGAATAAAACAATGGTAGTGACTGCCCATTACTGCTTATTACTTATTAACCATCATTTATTCACATTACTTTAAGAAAATATTTCAGTTGTGTATATTACATTTGTTTTATTTGATGACTTTATTATTTCATTCCAAGTCATCGTCTCATCTCTATAGAGCTGCTGCCTATGCTGTCTGAAGAGCTACAAAATAGTGATTTTGTCTAAGTAAATAAGGCATATTTTTTTGACTGCTGAATACCAACTATCAATCACTTAGATCATGTATGTTCAGTTAGAGATACCTCTCGAAGCAACAGCTGCTCTCTATATCACCTCACTATCGCGCATTCTTCTCTCTTCAGTAGTAGGCGTAAAAGAAACACAGACCGGACAAGTAGATGCGCAATGGATTATGGTCATTGTAGTTAATTACCACGTTTATGCACTAAACTATGTAGAATATTGGCCTGTTGGAAACTACAACTCCCTACTACATCACACAGTTCAGGCTGGATCTGATTTATCTCTAAGGAAACTGTGCGATGTGCGGCATTGAGCTCACAGAAACCCGAACGAAATGGAATTCAAATAATTGAACTAACGTTGGTCAATTAGTAGTTTAAAAACCGAAAAATAACCGAAATGTTAGTTTATCACTCAGCACTAATTGTATCATAATAACATTGGTTTTATATGTTGTACTTTTCTCCTCCCCCAGTTTGCCAACCCTGACTTCACCCAGCCCATCTCAGAGGTTGTTGATGAGGTCATTCAGAACTGCCCTATTGACGTCAGACGTCCTCTCTATAAGGTACGTCTGGGGAGTTCAAGTTCGTTTTATTTCATTCACATGGCAGGAGACAAGAACATTGTGTTTGACAATATGAAAGAAGGTCTCATGATTAATTGAAACAATAACCCTATGCCAGATACTGAGACTTGTCTCCAACTAGAAGTTATGAGATTAAGTATGTGGATGGAATGTGTTTTACTTTCCAAATGATCTATTCAGGAGTATGTCAAGGTTCCAAGTGTATATTTACCTTGTCTGTTGCTATGCAGAACATTGTGCTCTCTGGAGGCTCCACTATGTTCAGGGACTTTGGCCGTCGTCTGCAGAGGGACCTGAAGAGGACAGTGGACGGCAGACTGAAACTCAGTGAGGAACTGAGCGGTGGCAAATTGAAGGTGAGAACAGATTACATTTGACCTAGTCAGCTGATGTACTCTATAGGAATGCTACAGGTTTATCGGTGTTGTGGCTCCAAAATGATGTCATATTTTGCATTTCCAGCATAATCATCAGTGTTATTGGCACAATAATGAGGCGTTTTTATGTTTTTTTGCCAGCCCAAACCCATCGACGTGCAAGTCATCACTCACCACATGCAGAGATACGCTGTTTGGTTCGGCGGGTCCATGTTGGCATCAACTGTGAGTTCTAAAACCGAGAGGGATCTTTGTCTGTTAACTCATGTTACTATCGGAAATGAATATTATACTGATTCAAAAGCTCAGGACAGACACTTGAGGAGGCTTTGTTAGCCTAGGTTAGAATATAAAATAGCAAATTTGAAAGGAAAAATGTACACCAACCAATAATAACGGTCATATCTACTCTTTCCTCAGCCGGAGTTTTACCAAGTGTGCCACACCAAAAAAGACTATGAGGAGATTGGACCGAGCATCTGCCGCCATAACCCTGTCTTCGGGGTCATGTCTTAAAAGGACTTCCCTCAGTTATCACTGGAGCTTGCAGTTGGAGCAGAATTGAGTGGACGGACAGAGGCAGAGTGGCATTACTGCACTACGGTCACTGCTTAATCTAGCCTATTTCCAGGGCTGCGGTTACAGACAAAATACTGGAAGAGAATGACATAGAAATAGAATGACTAGATTCTATTCCTATGGAGAATGACTCATTTATCAACTGCAGACCAAACTATCAGGCTGACAAACGGGGGTGAATATCTATGTAAAGGAGAAGGAAATGGTGTCTTAAAGCCAAAAGCATTTTCAGAGCAATTGTGTGGACACAAAACAATGTGTAAGATCATGATAATAAAGTCAACTCATGTATGGTTAAGTATGTGCCCGATGTATGTTATTATTATGGTATCCACACATACAGCAATTAAGTACAGAGTTGGATTATATTTAGTCAATAGCTCTTTTTTTCAGATGCACTTCTCTGTGTGTTCAAGGGTAGAGCTTGTTTATATTTCCTATTATTTATATAAGAATATTTTTTTTTTGGGGGGGGGCATGAACGCATAACCCATGTAACATTGACAGTGGTTGTATTCTCGCAAACTATAACGTAGTCTTAACATCTGCAGTTTTGTTGTGTGGTCGCTTTGTGGATTGGTTTGGAATAATCCCTGAATCATACAGTATCTTCACAAAAAAAGTTACATTTATTATCAGTTCAATTGAAATGACTGTTAGACCATCATTGCTGTCGAGGATCTCGTGTATTTGACCATGTGTCCAATCTGGATTTCAACGCCTACCCACATTCCAATAAAGGCAGAGAGATATTTCTATAAATGTGTCTCCATGGTTATGACCTGAAAGGACTGCTTTAATGGTACAGTAAGTGTCTTAAGTCTAGAAAGTGCTTTCGCTACATTACTTTCAAACCAAGGTGAATGAACAATGCAGTAAACTGAAGATGAAATGATATTCAGCAAGTCTTAGTATGACAATGGAATATTTCTTCATAATCCTCCCCACACCAACACATTTCAGTTAGCGTCTTCATCAGAAATTAACATAAAATAGACATGAGTTGTATATACCAAAGATGGTGGATAAATGAAGATGTTTAATATGACGGTTTACCATTTAAAATCAAGGTTCCTGTCTGTAGGTGGGCGTTCCCTCTCACGTGAGCATGCTTTCCCGCATGAGCTCACAGTTCCTCCATAAAGGTTGTGTTCCCCTGCTCATACATTGCATGCATCAAATCAAATTTTATTGGTCACATACAAGTGTTTAGCGAAATGCTTGTGTTTCTAGCTCCGACAGTGCAGTATATCTAACAAGTAATATCTAACAATTTCACAACATATACCCAATACACACAAATTTTAATAAAGCAACTGAATTAAGAATATATAAATAAATATATGGACGAGCGGCATAGACTAAGATTTACATTTAAGTCATTTAGCAGACGCTCTTATCCAGAGCGACTTACAGTTAGCGAGTGCATACATTTTCATACTGGTCCCACGTGGGAATCGAACCCACAACCCTGGCGTTGCAAGCACCATACTCTACCAACTGAGCTACACGGGACTACAGTAGAATAGTATAGAATACAGTATATACATATGAGATGAGCAATGCAAGATATGTAAACATTATTAAAGTGACTAGTGTTCCATTTATTGAAGTGGCCAGTGATTTCTAATCTATGTATACAGGCAGTATTCTAATGTGCTAGTGAAGGCTGTTTAACAGTCTGATGACCTTGAGATAGAAGCTGTTTTTCAGTCTCTCAGTCCCAGCTTTGATGCACCTGTACTGACCTCGCCTTCTGGATGAGTTCTTTGAGGGCTGTCGGGGTATCCTTGAGGGAGGATATACACGGCCGTGACTATAACCAAAGAAAATTATCTTGGGAGATAATACAGTCGACAATTGATTGTGAGGTATTCTAGGTCGGGTGAACAAAAGGACTTGGGTTCCTGTATGTTATCACAATTACACCATGAGTCGTTAATCATAAAACATACACCTCCACCCTTCTGCTTCCCGGAGAGATATTTAATCCTGTCTGCGCGATGAACTGAGAACCCAACTGGCTGGACCGACTCGGACAGTATATCCCGAGAGAGCCATGTTTCCATGAAACAGAGTATGTTACAATCCCTGAAAACCCTCGCCCTGAGCTCGTCAACTTTATTATCCAGAGACTGAACATTAGCAAGTAATATACTCGGAAGCTGTGGGTGGTGTGCACGCCTCCTAAGTCGGACTAGAAGACCGCTCCAAGTACCTCTCCTCCGGCGTTGTGTTGGGTCGGCCTCTGGAATCAGTTCAATTGCCCTGGGGGGTGCGAACAAAGGATCCGCTTCGGGAAAGTCGTATTCCTGGTCGTAATGCTGGTAGTGCTGGTGAGTTACCGCCACTCTGATATCCAATAGTTATTCCCGGCTGTATGTAATAACACAAACAATTTTGGGGGCTAATAACGTTAGAAATAATACATAGAAAAACAAAATGCTGCAAAGTTTCCTAAGAGCTAGAAGCAAGGCAGCCCTCTCTGTCGGTACAATGGTTGTGTCCCACATCATAGACTGTGTCATCGACTGACAGATTGCTAACAATCAAATCACTGCGATATTACACCATAAAACTGTCTGATCACCGCATTTTGTAAAGAGGGCTCGCAATTTTAACCAATCGCCGCACTTTTACCGCCGAAAATGGTTCAACAAGCCATACGTTCCCTCACCAGTGCATTTTCGTGACACATTTGACAGAAATCACTGCAAAATGTCAGAAATGCCAGAGCAAAATCAATCATTTTTACCCGCAACTATCACAAAAAAACGCCAATAATGCTACATTCATAGCCAACTGGAGATGGTAATTACCAGTTGTGAAGTCGTAAATGTCGGTTGGATGCATTCACGTGCTTGAACTAGTTGAGAAACGTTGATTGGCTAATGGCCAACCAGCTGTGTCAACCATAAACTAAAAGTACAGCTACAGTATCATGCTTGTAAAGAAATGATAGTGTTCAAAAACCATATTAATAGATTGCTTTTTATAAATAATGTTTTGTTGTTACATTTAACTGCCGAAAATGCTGTTATCAAGGTAATTTTCTTAGTAGTTGACGTCAGAGGTCAGCATGTGGGAGAAGTCGGTATTCAGGAATGATGGTGGTTTCAAGACAACTTGGAACCCAAAAACAAATAAGGTCAAATCATGACATCAGTGATCTTCCTGTTGGAAAGTCGGAGCTCTAGCAAGATGCCCGAGTGTCCGACTTGGAATTCCGAGTTGACCGCTCAAGATAAAGGAGCTGGAATTCCGTTGATGACCGCTCAAAACTATTTTTCCCAGTCGGAGCTAGTTTTTTCCTTAGTTCCCAGTTGACTTGAACGCAGTGAAGTCGGAAGTCGGAGATTTCTTGAGTTCCGAAATCCGAGTAGCCAGTTGTTTTGAACATGGCATCATAGACGAGTGTCCCACTTGTAATTACAAATTAGAGGGCGTTCAAGTGGATTTTTCCAGTCGTATGTGGCAAATACCACCTTCCCACTTGGTTAAGACTGCAGCATAAGTTTAAAAAACTTGACCAATAGAGTCCATTTTAAACTGACTAATAATGATGGTTGATTAGCCTAGGTGGGAGTCATGGGTAACTGCAATTCAACATGGCTCCCGGAACATGAGTATGTCAACATAAATGGACGGACGGGGGGGGACTCTCAAAACTGCAATATTCTTTGCTTTTCTGAAACATGGCTCTCGGACAGAATAACTTGGCTATCCAACTCGATGGATTCTCCATTCACCGGGCGAACAGGGCAGTGCAGTCGGGAACATCTAGGGGGGAGGGGTTTGCCTCTACATCAACACCAACTGGTATGCTAACTCCAGCGCGGTGGAAGTGTCGACCCACTGTTCACCCGTCTTGGAATACCTGATGGTCAAATGCTGACCCTTTTACCTCCCGAGGGAGATTTCAGCTGTTGTCGTGACTGTTGTATACATTCCACCTCAGGACAATAAAAATAACAAGATGGCACTTAACGAACTGTACAAGGCTATTAACAAGCAAGAAAACCTAAATCCAGAAGCTGCTTTTCTGGTTGCCACGATTTTACTTCTACATCACTAATACACGGCATGCCCAACTTCCATCAACATGTCTCCAATGCCACTAGGGGCGATAAAGTCCTACCACTGTTATTCTACCCCCCATCCAGCATAAAAGGACCTCCCTCGTCCGCAATTCGGCAAATCAGATCATGACTCCGTACTCCTGCTTCCTGTTTACAAGCAGAAACTCAAACAGGAAGTACTCGTGACTCGCTCCGTTGAAAATGGTCACCAGAATCAGAGATTATAATACAGGACTGCTTTGCTAGCGCTGATTTGAATATGTTTCGAGACTCCGCTAACCACCTCCGTCACCGGCTTCATTAGAAAATGTATCGGCGACGTTGTCCCCACGTTGAGGGTTCGCTGCTTCCCCAATCAAAAGCCCTGGATTAACACAGAGTTTGGCGTTAAACTAAAGGACAGGGCTACCGCACACTGAGCTATCGTAGACAACCCTGAGGCTACGGCAGAGGACAGGAATAAGTACAAGAAGTCCCACTATGACCTCCGCAGAGTCATCAAATGAGCAAAAGGACAATATAGGAATAAGGTGGAATCATACTACATAGGCTCCGCCGCCCACCGCATGTGACAGGGACTACAGTCCATTACGGATGACAAAGGAAGACCCAACCGTGATCTGCCCAACTATGCCTCTCTACCAGACAAACTCCATGCATTTTATGCATGCTTTGACAACAACAACATTGTGCCGGGTGTGAGGGCCGTCACCGAACGGGTGGATTGGGTGATCTCGCTCTCTGAGGCCGGCGTGAGAAAAGTCTTTAATCAGGTCAACACCCGCAAGGCCACGGGGCCCGATGGTATTCCAGGGTGCATTCTCGGAGCATGCACAGAACAGCTGGCAGGCATATTCACGGTAATTTTCAACCTCTCCTTGTCCCAGTCTGTAATCCCCACATTTTTTAAGATGACCACCTTCATTCCTTTCCCCAAGAGCTCAAAGGCCTCTGTAATCATGAAGTGCTTTGAGAGGCTGGTTATGGCACACAATAACTCCACCATCCCAGACACCCTAGACCCACTCCAAATTGCATACCGCCCCCAACTGATCCATAAATGACACAATCTCAATTGCTCTCCACACTGCCCTCACCCACCTAGATAAGAGGAATACCTACAGTGCATTCGTTAAGTATTCAGACCCCTTTACCTTTTCCACATTTTGTTATGTTACAGCCTTATTCTAAAATTGATTAAATTGTTTCTTTTTTCTCATCAATCTAGACACAATACCCCATAATGACAAAGCAAAAACAGGTTGTATAAAAATGTTGCTGAGGAGTGGCTTCCGTCTGGCCACTCTACCATAAAAGCCTGATTGGTGGAGTGCTGCAGAGATGGTTGTTCTTCTGAGAGGTTCTCCCATCTCCACAGAGGAACTCTGGAACTCTGTCAGAGTGACCATCGGGTTCTTGGTCACCTCCCTAACCAAGGCCGTTCTCTCTCGATTGCTCAGTTTGTCCGGGCGGCCATCTCTAGGAAGAGTCTTGGTGGTTCCAAACTTCTTCCATTTAAGAATGATGGAGGCCACTGTGTTCTTGGGGACCTTCAATGCTGCAGACATTTTTTGGTACCTGTTAAGATGAGTTTCTGGTATTGAGAAGTTCAGGATGCAAGAGAGCAGTTGACACAGATGGGTATTTGATTCAGTCATTGTTTAATGGTTACAATGTTTGATTCAATGACAGGCTGCACGGGCTTTGCATCTTGCCATCTGAATGACTTCCATAGACAATCTTTCACCTTAAATACTGCTCTTCCAATCTACTTTTATCCCATATACAGTTGCTAACCATTACTGATTGCCACTCATTCCCCCACCATATCATCTACCTCCTTGGTGTCGTGTGGCACCCTAGCCAGGCCATTCCATCACGCACCCTTCCTAGGATTAGCAACAGTGGCCCCCCAATCTATCTTGGCACACTGACCTTCTAGTACTCACTCGTGACCGACATAACACATGGCTTGTCCTTGTTCTCTGTCCACATACAGCTTATGATTTCTCCATACATTAATTAATCTTGTTTCACAAATCATCATAACAGCACCCTTCCCCAGATCTGTGCCTCGACACAATCCTGTCTTGGAGCTCTGTGGACAATTCCTTCGACCTCATGGCTTGGTTTTTGCTCTGACATGCACTGTCAACTTTGGGACCTTATATAGACAGGTCTGTGCCTTTCCAAATCATGTCCAATCAATTGAATTTACCACAGGTGGACTCCAATCAATGAAAACAGGATGCACCTGAGCTCAATTTCGAGTCTCATAGCAAAGGGTCTGAATACTTATGTAAATGTATTTTTCTGTTTTGTATATTTAATACATGTGCTAAAATTTCTAAAAACCTATTTTTGCTTTGTCATTATGGGGTATGGTGTGTCGATTGATGGGGATTTTTATTCATTTAATCCATTTTAGAATAAGGCTGTAACGTAAAAATCTTTGGAAAAAGTCAAGGGATCTGAATACTTTCCGAATGCACTGTATGTGAGCATGTTGTTCATTGACTACAGCTCAGCATTCAACACCATTGTCCCCTCCAAGCTTGTCACCAAGCTTAGGACTCTGGGTCTACTCTGCAACCGGACCCTGACGGGACGACCCCAGGTGGTGAGGGTGGGCAACATCACCTCCGCCACGCTGACCCTCAACACAGGGGCGCCACAGGGGTGTGTGCTTAGTCCCCTCCTGTACTCTCTGTTCACCCACAACTACATGGCCACGCATGACTCCAACACCATCATCAAGTTTGCTGATGACACGACGGTGGTAGGCCTGATCACCGGCGACGATGAGTCAGCCTACAGGGAGGAGATCAGTGACCTGGCAGTGTGGTGCCAGAACAACAACCTCTCCCTCAACATCAGTAAGACCAAGGAGCTGATCGTAGACGACAGGAAATGGGGTTGGTGTGGTGAGTGTGGTGAAAGGAGTCAGGCGCAGGAGGGTAATCACCGAATACAGAGTTGATTCCTTCGTTGACACACACGTGCTCCAAAAGCGATCGACGAAACAGGCACGGGGGAAACAAACATCACTGCTAATACACTGTAACGGAATCCAATAATAAATAGGCACAGGGGGAAAATCTACCCTGGCAACACAATGTTATGAGTAGCTCCACCGAGCTACAGTGAGGGAAAAAATTATTTGATCCCCTGCTGATTTTGTACGTTTGCCCACTGACAAAGACATTATCAGTCTATAATTTTAATGGTAGGTTTATTTGAACAGTGAGAGACAGAATAACAACAACAAAATCCAGAAAAGCGCATGTCAAAAATGTTATAAATTGATTTGCATTTTAATGAGGGAAGTAAGCATTTGACCCCTCTGCAAAATATGGTGGCAAAACCCTTGTTGGCAATCACAGAGGTCAGACGTTTCTTGTAGTTGGCCACCAGGTTTGCACATATCTCAGAAGGGATTTAGTTCCACTCCTCTTTGCAGATCTTCTCCAAGTCATTAAGGTTTCGAGGCTGACGTTTGGCAACTCGAACCTTCAGCTCCCTCCACAGATTTTCTATGGGATTAAGGTCTGGAGACCACTCCAGGACCTTAATGTGCTTCTTCTTGAGCCACTCCTTTGTTGCCTTGGCCGTGTGTTTTGGGTCATTGTCATGCTGGAATACCAATCCACGACCCATTTTCAATGCTCTGGCTGAGGGAAGGAGGTTCTCACCCAAGATTTGACGTTACATGGCCCCGTCCATCGTCCCTTTGATGCGGTGAAGTTGTCCTGTCCCCTTAGCAGAAACACCCCCCCAAAGCATAATGTTTCCACCTCCATGTTTGATGGTAGGGATGGTGTTCTTGGGGTCATAGGCAGCATTCCTCCTCCTACAAACACGAAGAGCTCGAATTTGATCTCATCTGACCACAACACTTTCACCCAGATCTCCTCTGAATCATTCAGATGTTCATTGGCAAACTTCAGACGGGCCTGTATATATGTGCTTTCTTGAGAAGGGGGACCTTGCGGGCGCTGCAGGATTTCAGTCCTTCACGGCGTAGTGTGTTACCAATTGTTTTCTTGGTGACTATGGTCCCAGCTGCCTTGAGATCATTGACAAGATCCTCCCGTGTAGTTCTGGGCTGATTCCTCACCGTTCTCATGATCATTGCAACGCCACGAGGTGAGATCTTGCATGGAGACCCAGCCCGAGGGAGATTGACAGTCTTTTGTGTTTCTTCCATTTGCGAATAATCGCACCAACTGTTGTCACCTTCTCACCAAGCTGCTTGGCGATGGTCTTGTAGCCCATTCCAGCCATGTGTAGGTCTACAATCTTGTCCCTGACATCCTTGGAGAGCTCTTTTGTCTTGGCCATGGTGGAGAGTTTGGAATCTGATTGATTGATTGCTTCTGTGGACAGGTGTCTTTTATACAAGTAACAAGCTGAGATTAGGAGCACTCCCTTTAAGAGTGTGCTCCTAATCTCAGCTCGTTACCTGTATAAAAGACACCTGGGAGCCAGAAA